>NC_054701.1:82071574-82371574 GCF_016097555.1 Gigantopelta aegis
CCACCATGCTCTTCCAAAGAGTTTTTTGTATGAAAAAAAATTGACAGAAAGTAATTTGGTTTGGTTTGCCCCTCGTTTGAAGGAAATGTTTGTCCTTCCAAATTGCCTTGGTGTCCTACATTTTGTTAATAAAACCAAAGGCAACACCCTTCAAGAATTAAAATTGGACTCCTGTATTAATTAAAATAAGTTTAAAATCCATCAATAATAAGTGGAATTCTCATGTGCTATCTGCATATTCCATAAACATTTAACACATCATCATCAAAAGTTTAATGACTGTGAAATGAACTGAGTAATCACAATTTGCAACACCAAGGAAAATGTACATTAGTCTTCACCATTAGCAAAATCAAGGTGAGCTGAAGATCAATATCCTGATAATGATGATACACTAGCAATCTCCTTAAAATCTCATTAAAAGATTTATTTCAAGATGATCAATTTGCAAATTTAAAACGTTCCAGGCAAGTGTGGAGGGGAGTGGGAGTGATCACTAGCCTTTCCTGGCAAAGACTGGGAATTAAACACAAATTTTGTGCTCTTAACAAAGCAAGCAAACTGAAATAAAAAAATTAAAAAATAAATTAAAAAAAAAAGCTCCTGAAAATATGATTTGTTGTATTTTGTCATATTACTGGCGGTCAAGTTGAAGAGAAACTTCAATGAGCTTGTTGAAATTACTGTCAGACATGAATGCTTTCAAGTCTACTGCATGCACCAGGTGCACGTGCCATAAATATCTTCACACTGCAGACAATCTGGTAAATATTGTGCACTGTAACCTGACCGGGGTCATACAAAAAACTACTCAAACTCTTTTTTTTTCTGTCGCAATTCCTTCATTATCTGCTTTATTTTTGTTTTTAAGATAATACGGGGTTGCTAACAATTTTCACAAGAGGTAACCCATAGAGGACTCACCCTGTCCATTGCCAAATTAGCCAATTTGCTAATTTTTATATACAAAGTGGCTTCAACATTCAGTCTTTGGCTAATAAAATATTCCTTAAATTAATGAAATTGTAATAATTTTCAAGGTAATAAGTACTCTACATACACTTGTCTTTGAAAACTGGCTAAACCTAAGTTAATTCCAGTGTGAGGACTACCCATGTACCCATATGACATTTTTCTTTGATTATAGCTCTACAAGGAGCTTCATAAGCTCATCCCTAATTTGGAAAAAAACTTCAACAAGTCTACTAAAATATATCAATGCTATAAGAATTCACACCCCAATTTGACATTCTAAAATTTAAACAATTTGTTGTGTGTAGCCTTTTTTAATACAAAACATTCAGAAATAGCATCACTGTACAGAAAATAAACGGTATGCAAAAAAATCTTGGTGATTTTTTTTTTTACTGCAAACATCTCATGCTGCTGGCAGAAAATAAGTCTTCTTTCCTCAAGGATTCCAGTAGGTGAGATATGATAAATCTGCTATTAGAGAATGACAAGAAAAAAAAACCTGAGTTTGGGATAAGATTTCGTTTTTGTTATATTGTGCGCTTAATGACAAATATCTCAGCACGTGAAAACACCTAGAGATGTGTATCATGGCTGGAGCATGTCTGCAGCACGTAACAAGACAATTTGGCCTGCTTCCAGACTATCTGAAATGATTGTTCCCCAGGACTGTCTGGTGATCCAGTGTGATCACTGTTAACACTGCAGCAGCTACCATGATAAGCCATCTGATTAAATGTAACGTCAGGTGTTTTTCTAAAAACAATGAGTCAAGAGCCATTCTGTTTTAAAGCAGCTGATCTTTAAGTTATTACTATTAGCGTACAATAGGGCAGGACATGCCTCTGAGAATTGCACATTGATGTAAACCATGTAAACCATGTTAACCATGGGTTAAACAAAAACACAAATTCAGGTAATGTTTTTGCACAACCTGTCATGACCAAAGAAAGAAAGAAATGTTTTATTTAACGATGCACTCAATACATTTTATTTGTCATGACCATGTAAATGATAGAAGGAAGGAAATGTTTTATTTAACAATGCACTCAACACATTTTATGTACGGTTATATGGCGTCAGACATATGGTTAAGCACCAGACATATATTGAGAAAGGAAACCCGCCATTGCCACTTAATGGGCTACTCTTTTTGATTAGCAGCAAGGGATCTTTTATATGCACCGTCCTACAAACAGGATAGTACATACCACAGCCTTTGATATACCAGTCGTGTTGTGCAGTGGCAGGAATGAAAAATAGCCCAAATCGGCCCACCGATGGGGATCGATCCCACCCATGTAAATGATATCCTAAATTTAATATGTGAACGAAAAATGGGGTGCTTCAGTTGCAGGATCAAACTCACTCAATGAACCAATTCCCTTGGGGGTGGGGGGGGGGGGGGTCCCCATCCCAACAAGTGCCCCACAAGTCACTGGTATATCAAAGGCTTAGGTATGTGCTATCCTGTCTATGGAAAAGTGCATATAAATGATACCTTGCTGCTAATGTAAAAAGGTAGCATGTTTCTTGTAAGACTGTATATGTTAGAATTACCAAATGTTTGATATTCATTAGCTAGTAAACAAACCAAACAATATTTTCAGCTGTAGTGTTACAGCTTCTTAACTAGTAACTTACATCATTTACAACATTTTGCTCAAATTATTCATTTTGACAAATCCCGTTTCTGGTGTCCTGAGGTTTGCTGTGACATTCAATAAATTTTATTCTAATATATTTATATTTAAGGTAAATAAATGCATTTAAACAGTAAATTATTTAAAATTCACACTATAAAGTCATATTGCAATTCAAATCTGTTTTACCAATGCTTTCAAAGGTGATGCAATTGTGGGCTTATGTACATATAGGCTATATATAAATACATTCATGAATATTTATATTTAAATCAAAGTGACCTTTGACACTCAGGTTTATAATTTTTTCAAAATATCACCTTAAAATAGTATGACATAAGTCTTAGTTGAAAATTTTATAGCTGCCAAGATTATATTTATATATATAAATGGTATCATACATGCTGTGGGTAATAAACAGGTATACAACAACATATGTAATAGCCAGGGGACAAAAAACCCAATCCTGTCTTAATTTGCATAATTCAAACATGTTTTAGCTACATGTATATTTCATGGCATGTGAACATTTTACAAGCAGACTTAATTTGCATAATATATAAATATTTTGCAGATGTATTCATAGTGTGTGGTCTGAATTAATGTCGGCAGGCTATGTACATGCTCTATATGATAATATCTTATCTGTATAATGGCACACGTGCCGATTTAGCAGAGTTAAAGGCCCAACACCCCATTAATTAATTTTGTCATTGTATACGGTGGAAGTATTGTTTATCAACATGACTCAACTATATTATGTTGATTTTATGCCCACTTCCCCAACCCTGTATTAAAAACAAATCCTCAAATTTGCACCTCATACATGCACATGTATATTTTAAATGCCAAACTTACCGTTGGTACACAGGTGTGTTTTTGCGTAAAATGCTCTGGACCGATGACACCATTTCCATGGAAACATTTGTCAACAGCAGTGTTGAAAACTTTATTGACATCGGCCATTTTGAAAACACAAAGAGCTGATGCACTGCCAGGCTTGAACGATGTGTTGATGTTCTGAGAAAACACTGCGTAAAGGTTTCCATTGGCAACGGCCGTGTCATGGACGATGCTGTAACTCTCACCAGCACTTCCTTCACAAACAAATGACGTTTCGACATACGAGTAAAAATAGGTGTCGTTTTGACAAATTCGACTGATTCTCGACACATACTTTGTCGAACCGGGCTTTTCTTTTTGGACGGAAATGAAGTACACAAAACTGTCGTAAGAAAATCCATCGACGTATCGGATCTTAAAACTAGTTCGGAATTTCTCTAGCACATTTTTCCTTGTAGCACCATTAGCGTCTCGGAAAACAAATTCCAAATTATCAAGTCTCCGACTGCTCAGACTGGGCACCATATCTCTATAAACCTTCTTCCCGTAGCTGCTGTAAGTTGCAGCGATGTACAGCGCCGATTCCATGTTTATACTCGGAGCAATAAACATCACACAAGACGATTCGTCATTCGGAACCATGGGCCTCTGAACAAACTTCTCCACCCGGGTTATGTTATCCAACGAAACCCTCTGACAATGGCCGTGAAACAAACTAGAGCACAGAATCAAGGCGTTATCATCCTTATCGATCACTATTCCTTTCGTTCTACTCTCCGTCATTCGTTTTTCTATGTCTTCAGGACACGGCATTACCGGCGGAGGACAATCGGGGTTGTCCAACCTTGGTCCAACCGAAGCACTCTGCAATAATGTTAGCTCAGAAGATAGCTTATGCAGTCTGTTGGTAGCACCGAGAAATATGTGACCAGTTTTGGCATTGACTGTTAAATGTTGGAAGCGATTTTCCCCTGGGTCAAAGAATGTGTGTAGAACTTTCATGGGAGATGCTGAACCAAACAGAATCACTAGTAGAACAAGTTCTTTTAACTGGAGAGTCATCTTGCTGCTAGGTTCCACCTGAAAAAACAAACAAATCAAATTTAATAAGGTGGACATAAAATGGAAAGTATTCTTCAAACTGCAAGCATTTGTAAAATAAAACTAAGCATTTTGAGATATGCTGCCTTGAGGTGCTTGGATCAAATCTCCTTGGTGGTTCATTTGTTTTGTGGGGGTTTTCATATCCCAACCAGTGTTCCACGACTGGTATATCAAAGGTTGTGGTATGTGCTGTCCTGAAAATGGAAAGTACATATAAAAGATCCCTTGATGCTAATAGGAAAATGTACGGTTGGCGGCTCTCTAAGACCATCTGCTAGAACCACTACATGTTTGACACCCAATCAATTAACAAGCTGATGTGCTCTAGCAGTGTCTTTAAACAAAACAAACTTTAACTTTTTTTAAATACAGTTGTATTAACTATTATGTTTAGAAACAAAATATTTTTTTAAGTTAACAAATAGTATACACAATATTAATTTTGAAACAATTAACATGTAAGATAGAACTTCAGTATTTTCACTCAACCAATAATTAGGGTGTTCAGTGATGGTCACCTACATGTACAGGAATATTCAGCCTCAAAATCCCTTATATTGTGTGGCCCACCTACACTTTACTGATTAATAATTTGGAAAGTATTTATACCAGAAAAATAATACACATATTTTGCACCTAATTAGGGGTCACTTTTATCCCTGTTGTTCAGCTCTTTCTCCCACAGGATATTGGTTTAAACAAACACACCCACTAAACTTGGCCAGAGTACACCCATTTTACACAAAAAGAACTACTTTTGCATAGGCTGGAATTACCACAAACAAGTCTTCAATGTCGACAAATTACACATTTACTAACTACATGCTCTCCCCTGTCACTTCAGTCAAATAGTTGTCACTTCATAGCAGTCTGCCATGAAATAACCACAGTCAAACAGTAGACTACATGCGCTGACAAATTTTTGGATTTTGGACAACCAAATAGGAAGATAACTGTGATCTGGGGCCATATGGTATTTGATGTAAAAAGTATGCTGGTCAAATGCCTTAAAAATAGTGACTGAATTAAACAGACCAGTCAGCAAACTCTCCATCCCACCCACCCCCAAAAAAGAAAGAAAAATACCCCAACCCCATGATTATCTCTTGAACATCCCTCATCATATGGCAGAGTGGGTACTAAAGTAAACAGGTTTTCTAAAAACAAATTGGCCAAGTGAGGAACCATCAAAGCAGCCAGCAATTTTACGACCTTCATGAAATATTAATATATTATTCTTTCCCCGGTCTGTGGGGAACGTGTGTTTGTGGCCGAGACGATGGCAGAACAAGCACTGGCAAGCTAGTTCCTCATTGTTTATTTGTCTGGTAAGTCAACATCTTACCCCCATATGCCAGCAATTCTGATTCTAAACACAGATAATCACTTACAAATAGCACACAATGATGTGTGGAATACAACTATCTTGTCTCGAGATGTACACTGTACAGATAGATGTGTGTAGAACTCTCTGTAAGTACATTATAATAGCACTGCTGCTAATTGGTTTGTAATGAATGTAGATCTAAGAATCATTAAAAACAATAAATAAAAAAACCTGTAAAAACTGTAGTGTAACTGTTGCTAATTGGTTTGCAATGAATGTAGATCTAAGAATCATTAAAAACAATAGGAAAAACCTTTAAAAACTGGATTGTACAACAGTGCCAGATAATATAAAGGGAAACAATAACAATAGATAATAAGGACATCAGTATTTAACAAGAAAAAACAATATCAATAAATACATATATCAAAGAAACCAGGCATATGTTTATATAAAAAAATGCACAGATTTATAGGTTTTTTTAATGGCAAGGAAGGAAGGAAATGTTTTATTTAACGATGCACTGAACATATTTTATTTACGGTTATATGGCGTCAGACATATGGTTACGGACCACACAGATATTGAGAGAGGAAACCCACTGTTGCTACTTCATGGGCTACTCTTCTCGATTAGCAGCAAGGGATCTTTTATATGCACCATCCCACAGACAGGGTAGTACATACCACAGCCGTTGATATACCAGTCGTGGTGCACTGGCTGGAACGGGAAATAGCCCAATGGGCTCACCGACAGGGATTGATCCCAGACCGACCTCGCATCAAGTGAGCGCTTTACCACTGGGCTACATCCCGCCCGTCTCAATGGCAAATACATGTATACAAGTCACGAAAAACAGCTTATGCAAGGTAAAAATATTTAAGCAGTGTATAAATATTGTTTAAAACCCCCACCACCACCCCACTCCAGTATGTTAATACCAGCTGGTAAACAGTTGCACATACTTAGTATTTAAAAATGTATTTCAAGCTATTTTAATCTAATACAGCTTAACATTGATTTTGAGGTTAAAATATTTTGAGGTTATCATGTTTGTACTTAATTGGGACATACTTATTTCGGGATACCTATTATCGCCTCAGCTTTTGTGCAATCTAAAAAGAAAGTTTGTTTTGTTTAACGACACCACTAGAACACATTGATTTATTAATCATCAGCATGTGGATGTCAAACATATGGTAATTTTGACACAGTCATAGAGAAGAAACCCGCTACATTTTTCCATTAGTAGCAAGGGATCTTTTATATGTACCATCCCACGGCCTTTGATATACCAGTCGTGGTGCACTGGCTGTGACTAGAAATAGCCCAATGGGCTCACTGATGGGGATCGATCCCACACCGATCACGCATCAAGCGAGCGCTTTACCACTGGGCTACGTCCCGTCCCTGCTGCAATCTAAAGCCCTGCTGACAATGAAAGACATATTGAAGATGTTACAAGTTACTACATTAACTTACAAGTAGTTTAGTTAATGCGCAGTGTTGATGTCTTGATTGACAGCCAATAGCCCCGAGTGCAGTGATGTCAATTAAAACATCAAAAGGGTGCAATAACCATGCTCATGTGGTAATGTTTATGTGGTAATGGACTTGTATCACACCCCTACTTGAGGTTGCATGATGCAGTAAGGACATTTACCACATTGAGAGGAGTTTATGAATTATGTAGTTATACAGATTTATTACACATCTTCGTTAACGCGGAAAAACAATCTAAGCATACTACAGAGATGAGATGGCTAAAATATATTGTGTTGCATATAAACGTTCATTGTTGGAAACTGTGGACAAAAAGTAACATGCATAACTAATTATTACCCATATGGTTAAAAATATCTTGGTACAAATCAAAGTAATACATCCCACTATATAGAATGCCATGTGGGATATAACACTTCATGACATCATCGATTGACACACTACAACCTTACAGCAACATCAACCAAACAAGCTGAGTGATATAAATTAAGATCAATTATGAGTAAAGCTTGTGACAACTAAAATTTATCTCACTCACGACAGACATGATACCAAATGCAAGCTTGTTTAATATCATATAACGATGTCCTGTCAAAAATGGTTTAGTAACTCGGAACTGAAAAGCATAAAACAATACACCAGACATACACATTTACTGATTTACAATAGATTATTATTATTAAACAATGAATGTAACAAAATTGATCGAAGGAATTAATATTTTATTTAATGCTGAACACATTTTAGTTATGGTTATATGGCCTCAAAGATATGGTTAAGTACCACCCAGATAATGAGAGAAAACCTGATGCATCTTTTATATGCAATATCCCCCAGATAGGATAAAACATACCACAGCCTTTGTTAACCAATTGTGAGGTACAGAATAGAATAAAGTAAGAAAATTGAAGTCATTCACAATGAAAAAAATGTTAGACATGATTTTTTTTTACCAACACTGAATTATATGAATACATAAACATTTTAATAACAATGACTTATACTATAAATACATTTGGAAATGCTGCCCTATATAATTTCAAAACACTGACAGATGTTTCGTTTTTTTTCAAATTCATATTATTTATCTTGGATGCTGTCTGATAATAAAACATATGACAGTTAGATAAATGAGAACAGGACGGTGGAGTGCTGTGATTGGCTGTAAGAAATGACAGCTGCTTTCAGAGTAGCCTAGCTGTACAAGCAGGCAAGCCACATGGCATTAGTAACATATTTCAACTCTCCAGACAATCAAATGTAAGGTAGAAAACTTAAAGTGCTTATCAGAGTACTGTAAGCTTTTGCTAAGCATTCTGGATTTGATTTCAGTTCTGACAATAGACAATAATATTTTTGCATATTTATTATTTATTTATTTATTTATACACATTAGTGTATATGACATACAGATTTGAGTTAGGTTATAACAATCAATAGACAATGATTTTGTATATTTACATGTATTTGTTACATTAATAGTGTATATGACATATGATACAGATTTAAGTTCAGTTATGACAATAAACAATATTTTTGTATATTTACTTGCCATGTTAATATATATGACACATCATACAGTATGATAAAAAGCGACTATAAAGTATGTTTTATATGTAGAATTGGGACCTAATTATTACAATGCAAGCCGTGCAAAAAAGGCTTGCAAACATGATGCAAAGTTGCTTAAAAGAGCATTAAAAAAAAACCCCTTCTAATCCAACTACATTTTGACTTTTTAAAAAGTGAAATTTTAAAAAGAATCCATCTTCTTGCACACTCTAAATAGTGATGATAAAAGGAAATGCTTGTTTCCACACCACTGATGCTGTAATGAAATAACCAGCCCCAGCTGGCTGCTGTCAGTATCTCACCAAGCAGATCTTTATCATCCAAGCACTATCAACAGCACCAGTCACTTCCATTCCCTTGTCTTAGTGCACTGCCCAGACATGGCCCACAGGACCACATTTCAGAGCTAGGCAAGATATCTGTAAAATCAATAGCTTCTTTGATCTTCAGTGAAAGATGTAGCCCAGTGGTAGGGCCATCACCTTGGGTGCAATGGGTCAAAGGAATTGATTGCTCTCAATCAGACATGTGAGAATTGAAAATTTGTGTAAACATTTAAGGGAGGGTTACACAAAATAAATTAAGATAACCCATTTCGTTTTTTATGTAACCCACCAAGACCATGTAAATGCTATCCTAAATTTAATGTGCAGAAGAAAAAAATTAGTTAGTTTATTTTGTTTAATGACACCACTAGAGCACATTAAATATTGGATGTCAAACATTTGGTAATTTTGACAAATAGTCTTAGAGAGGAAACCCGCTACTTTTTCTATTTGCACTATCCGAGACAGGATAGCACATAATATGGCCTTTGATATATCAGTCATGGTGCATTGGCTGGAACAAGAAATAGCCCAATGGGTCCTCCGACAGGGATCAATCCTAGACCGACTGCGCATCAGGCTAGAGTAAAAACTAGTTATGCAAAACTAGTCTTGGGTGAGTGACGTGTGAACGAAACTATTGTCTTGCAATTTTTAGGTCTGCCTCAATGATCTTGCACCCACCCACCCCCGGTTTCAACCAGTGCCCCATGACTATTACACCAAAGGTTGTAGTTTATACTGTCCTAAGGTAAAGTGCATATAAAAAGAGTCCTTGTTGTTCCTCTGTAGGAGTGGTCTTAAACAAGTGTTAAATATACGTTAGAATCCAAAACCTTGAGGGGCGGGACGTAGCCCAGTGTAAAGTGCTCCCTTGATGCGCAGTTGGTCTGGGATCGATCCCCTTCAGTGGGCTCATTGGGCTATTTCTCGCTCCAGCCAGTGCACCACGACTGGTATATCAAAGGCCGTGGTATGTGTTATCCTGTCTGTGGGATGGTGCATATAAAAGATACCTAGCTGCTAATCGAAGAGTAGTCCATGAAGTGGTGACAGCAGGTTTTCTCTCTCAATATATGTGTGGTCCTTAACCATATGTCTGACACCATATAACCGTAAATAAAATGTGTTAAGTGCGTTGTTAAATAAAACATTTCCTTCCTTCCTTCCAAAACCTTGCTGCTCATGGAAACATGTAGCAGATTTCCTCTGAAAACTACAAGTGAAAATTACCATATCTTACACATTTTCACTTTAAAAACAAAATTAAAACTTCCCTTACAACACTAAACTCAATCTCTAAAAAAAATACCAGTTAATTACATATTTTAATTAAAGGAGTTCTGTTCCAACAATCACATTGATGATGAGCCATAAAATGGAACTATTTTTAGCCTAAGTGCTATCCCAGAAATTATTACAGAGAGAGGATGGGCAATTTTAAAAAATATTATACACCTCGAGAACAACACTAAATAGTGTGCTACCACCCACAATGTACATTTGCATATAACACACTATAAACAACATACAAAAGGATTTACTTTTATGATACAACCAGTATACCATCTCTCCAGTTTATAGCTCTATATCCTAGCTGTAAAATAAAGCAATAAAAACTAACCAGGTATATATATATAAAAAAATCTCAGAGCTGCCTGCCGATTACAGCCCTTATGCAGGGATTAAAAGAAGCCCATTTTCCCCGATACTAAGATCAACCAGGTTTGATAACTGGGCAACAGTTTTTGTCACTACCATACTTGTTTTGTTTTTCTTTGTTTGTTTTTTAAATACATTATTTTCACAAGAAAATTAAGTAAAGACATCTAAGAACGTGTGTTCTTTCTTCTTTTTGTCTTCTTTTTTTCCGGGGGGGGGGGGGGAGAGAGGGGGAGAGAGAGAGAGAGAGGAGGATTGGGATAGAATATTTTATTGATAATCAATACACTGCCAACATAGCATATAATTTACTTTTAATATGATGCAACTAACAAAGTTATCATGTTTGGCATATCACATGCACTGACTTCAGTAATGCATATCTCCTTCTATTTTGATCATTCCAGTGGCTGGAAATATTTAACAGAAACACGGGACATTGATTTTTAATTGAAACAGTCAACTTGCATGTTAGTTATTTTCTGAGAAAACAGGTTATGTGAGAAATGAAATTTTTCCATGAATATTTTAGCTTGACAATAGTGGATCAATGTTTGAAGTTATTTTGAGGAACTGATAGCTGACTTGGACAGATAATTTAATAATAAAGATCACTGTTTTACATATGAAATATTTGGATATGAATCATATTTGGTTTTTAATACAAATGAGGTCAATAAGACAGTGTTTGAGAATAAATTTGCCTATAAATGATTCATTTTATGAATTAAGTCAAAATATGTTATATAATTTTATTTTTTTAAACTTGCTTATTTCCCCAGTTGTATTAATTGTAGCTGCTTTGCTACATTCAGTTACTAATGGTGTACTGCCTACATCTGAATAAAATAATCGGTCACATCCTCAATAAAGGTGAATGTGGCCACATCTCATAAAATTAATCTGAATAAGGCCACATCTCGTAAAATTAATGTAAATAAGGCCACACCTCATAAAAGATAACGTTTCGTGTTTGTCTTGCCATTTGAATGAAGACAGACATGAAAATCTCTCGACTGTGAACTCATTACATCTTTATGGCTTGATAAAAGAAAATAAACCACTTCATTGTATTCGTGTTGTTAGTTATGTGGACACACACTGGCACACAAAACTCACTAATAAACCAACAAGTCAAACATACAATAAAAAAACACGGTTTACCTGTTAATATCGTTTTCGGTCTAACTTTATTAAGTCTTCTTGTAATCAAGTTGGCATGGAGACATATTTCATTGTCTCTTTGTCTAACAATAAACTCTTACAAGCTGGAACGGATTTAGTAGGATTTGGACATGTCCTATCTTCTATAATTAATTGTTATATGCATATGTAGGTAGTTCTTGACCAAGCTACAAACTGTTACTAGATGTCACGCTTTATTTCATTTAAATTTATTTTCTTGCTTATATCCAGTTAAGGTAAAGTTAAAGTTCAAGCATGCTGGCCTGAGCACACACCTCAGCTATCTGGACTTTCTTTCTAAGATCAGGGTCTTAGATCTCACTAATTTGGGCACAACATATATTTGTTGTTGTTACGAGTACAGCGAGATATTTAAGGAGCACATTAATCTAATTGAGGATATGAAATGGAAGTGATCTGAAGGGTTGTAGATATTCAGAAATGCATTTTGAGTTATTTCAAGCTAAGGTATGCTTAATATTTCAGTAGTTTTTTAGTTGAAATTGTTTTGTAGTCAATATGTTTATAGTTATTTTGGGTACAGTTTTTTTTGGGCATATTTATTTTGGGCACACCCTTTACTGTTATGACTGACTTTGATGCAAGCTAAAGCCCTGAAGACAGTGAGTTAGTACGGTGAAACCCCTCTAAACTGGACACCCTTGGAACAAAGACAAATGTCTGGTTTTAAGAGGGATCCGGTTTACAGAGGTTAAGTTCTGTCCTGGTTTTTAAAAACGGACTCTGTGAAACGTCCGATTTTGAGGGAATTCTGGTTTACAGAGGGTCCGTTCTTGAGAGGTTTTACTGTAGTTCATGAGAGAAAAGTCAGCTTAATGGCAACACGCCTGAGTTGTTAAAGCTTGCTCTGGGTGGGAGCAGGTACCATGAAAGAAAACAAAAGGACTACAAGGCTAGCCCTGCCACTCAGCACATTCGTCAATAACAAATTTTAAAAACAATTGGTGAATTGTAATATTTTTTTTTTTTTAGGTTTAATACGTTATTTGGAAAAAACACTTTTGCTCACTCAGCACATTGTAAGAGATTTACTGTACGACCAAGTATTTTAGCAGTTCACTGAACTCTTGTTAAAAATACAGTACTGTAAATCATAAAATATTAGCAATCTTAAAATTTAACGAAATACAAATAAGTGACATATTAGCGAAATAAAACTTTAGTGAGGTCAGCTTTATCAGACAATAATTTTTTTTAGCTTGAGTTGTAGGATCATCTGAACTAATACTTTTGATACATTTTAACATTACAAAATTGTTTGTTTGCTATACTTAGTTTAATCAATAGCATATAACCATTATTATATGTTCAGTTAATCACAAACCACCACCACCACCCTCCAAACACACACACCACCCCCCCCCCCCCCCCCCTGACTTTTAGTGTCATTAAATTTAACGTCATGAAATATTACCATTTTGTACAGTATGGTCTCGCTAAATTCACAAATTTTTTTATGCTCTCAAAGATTTCCTGATTTACAGTATTTGTCTTGAATGTACTTCTCATCACTGCTACATGTATCAAGAAACAGATGGACCTTTAATTGTTAAGACTTTTCAATTATCTTATTTGTTTTCTCTATACTGTATTAAAAGATTATGTTTTTCCCCCACTTGTATAAAGTACACAAATCTTTCAACAAGTAAATACCCATCCACTTAGCAGGGCTGTAAACATAGCTAACATTTAAAAAAAGAACTATGCTTTTTCTCTCTTCTTTTTTCAAAAGTTAAACTGCACAGATTCAAAATACTTCAAGTTAGTCAGGAGCAAACAAGCTGGTAAATAATCACAACTGAAAACCCAAAATAGACAATTCAACAGTGTTAACAGAATAGTGGACATCTATCGAAAGACAGACCCAAATATTTTCAGATCTCCCAAGAGAAGAACAAAAAAAAAGAAGATAAAACAAGACTGGGGTATTTGTTCAATAACATCTCAGCAATGCACATAATTTAATTAACAGCTACTAGATGTACATGTATAACTTTCTGCTGTCACTTCTACAACTGTCCAGTTGCTCGTATGAACGCTTTTACAACTCGATTCTCATCATACAACCCATTAGTTGTTAATCTAAGTGCACTTATCATAAGTTTAGGAGTTGAGGAAATTATAATCCAACCATGCATTTGGTAGTATGAGCCTAGCATACAATACAACAAATATGACACTAGGGCTCATTTATCATTGGGAATGTGAGAACCAAAAAAAATAAAATAATAAGCTATTCTTTTTAAATCAAACTATAATCAAACATGATCTAGTGGCCATCTGTATCAAGGACACATTTTATTCTCCTAAATCAACTGCAGTGTAACCTCTCAAAACCGGACCCTCTGTAAAGCAGAATTCCCCACCCCAAACCGGGCATTTTTCTTGGTTCTTTTTTAAAATATCAGTACAGAACTTAACCTCTCTAATCTGGATACCTCTTAAACCCGGACATTTTACTTGGTCCCGAGGGTGTCTGGTTTAGAGGGGTTTCACTGTAATATAGTATAAACCAACTTGTATTAAGTAACCACCTGGCTTAAAGAGCCATTTTATGATACTCCCTTTGGTGGCTACTTAACACAGGTTCAACTGTATGTAGGATTGATCCAGCAAATTATATTGTGGTGTTCTTTAACAGAACAGAATTGCACTCTTTATTATTTATTAACATTGGTCCTATTCATAGCCAATTATTTTTCTTTTGTGTATCACAATATTTCTCATTTATTTCTATTAATTTTTCTACTTCTTTGTTGTACATGTATAAAAAAAAATCCCAACAGACATTATTTTCGCATATCTGTCAGACCAAAATAAAGAAAAAATGAAAAAAGAAAAAACTGAAGAGAGCTCTCCATGATTGACCTATAAGACATCGTTGGGGCGAAAAGCAGCAGCCGTTGGGTGAAAGGGGAAACGAATCTGCCCGAGAACAAAGAAGGCAATCACTACTGATATTACCAAATTCTTCATCAACCTGTTTGAGGCCTGTCAGGCTTCACAATGCAGAGAAAAGCTGGCCTGTTAGCCGAGAGAAAAGAATGAAACATGCTTGGGAAAATTGGAGGAAATTACATGGATGTTTGTTAATCTTGGTGTCATCGTGATCTGTAACCAGATTTAAACATCATTCTGAGGCTGAACAGAGCAGTGTTTAGAATATTCATGTTGTTGTTTTAAAACTTTAAAACAGGAATTCAAATTGATGAACAGTTCAAAATAAGAAATCTAATTTTAGTAATATGTAAATCCTAACTCTAGTCTTAATTTGACACCCAAAAGCCGATGTATTTTTCATGCTGGGGTGTCGTTAAACATTCATTCATTCATTCATTCCAATCCTCATATCGGGTGAATATATCAATTAATAGATTCAGTAAGGGCCATATCTAGCCTAAAACATCATTAGGGCACAGTGATAATATATCGTGTAATAATACATTGTATATTGTCTTCTTTACTTAAACAAAACGTGAATCTTTAAAACCAAAAACAAATACACTTTTCACCATTTTAACCTGCAGAGAGTATGAACTTCACCAGTAATTTTTTGTATATCATCTTCTCAAATATATATTATATACTCATGGAACAGAAGATACTCTGTACCAAATAAAATGGTCTCAAACAAACTGCCAAGATTGTAAATGGTTTAAATTTGTCAATGATGACACAGTACCAGTAATTGTCTAAATCATCTCATAATGTTTAGGAATAACAATAACATTAATATATACCGTAGGCAAAACATAACACATACTGGAACCTTTTCCCATGACTATATATGTTTGAGACCACACAAAAGTTATGTTTTCTTTGTGTGAGGTTATGATACAAACATCATCTAAGGACTACCACAAACATTTTAGTCGAGGCCTAGTAACTGGTATTTCATTATTTATACTTATATTTATACTTTCATATACACATCCAATTAAGGTTCAAGCATGCTGTCCTGGGCACACCCATCAGCTATCTGGGCCATCTGTCCAGGACAGTCGGTTAGCTGTTAGTGGTTAGTGAGAGAAAAGTTGATGTCATGGCCTTGCACCTACCCATTGAGTTGTTAAAACTCGCTCTGGATGGGAGCCGGTACCAAGGTGTGAACCTGGAACCTACCAGCCTTATGTCTGATGACCTACCCACTATACTACCGAAGCCAGGCCGGTAGATAACTGGTAACATCTTACCCTGCTTTCAGGTACAGCATTAATACTGCCATGCTGTTGTGTGTAACCTATCATTTCAGACAGCTAATAGAGGAGGAAGCCATATGAAGGAACTCTAAATCATGTAGGTTTGGCATTCTATTTAACACACTCATTTGTCCAATCTATCTGCTTACACGCTGCGGTGAAATGAAGAAAGAATAAATCACAAAGTGCTAAGATCTAAGAAGAAGTCGTCCACCAATTAACTTGGAAGTTTCAACATGTACATGTGTGTGTATGGAGATCTTAAAGAAAGGGTGAAATCTCTTTGGGAAAAAAGAGAGGATAAGATTGTATTCAGCACATTCAGAAAGTATATTGCATGTAAATTGTTGAGCTAGTTTTTTGAACCTGTTACCTTATATGCTTGTGAAGAGTACAGTGTCGGTTCTATATGTTTGAAAAACAGACACCTTTATGCCTTGAAAAGATCCTAAAAAACATTCTGTAATCTATACACAACAACAATAAAGTGAGTCTTTTAATATGAACCTGACAGCAAGAAATGCTTGGACACAAAAGAAACTAAATTACAAGTATCTGAAATTAACAAAGTATCTCAACACATAATGTCAATCAGTGAAATTTTTCTTGAAGGTTGTAAAATAAATTAACCTTCACTCATGTGTAAAAAACAAACAAACAAGAACTGTCTGTACATGATGACTTTAAAAGTTGTTAATAACTTACCTCGGTGCTCACGTGAGGTAGAATGATTCATAGACTAATCACCTTCAGTAGAACTATTTCACATACTAAGTAGACCTCATGTCTGGTATATCATAAGCTGTTTTATTTAATGACACCTTCAACTCATTTTAATTACAGTTGTTACTTGGCATCAGGATCTCACAGATAGTGAAAGAGGAAACCTATTACCACTATCAAATGGGCTACTCTTTCTGATTATCAGCAAAGGATCTTTTATATTCAGTATCCCACAGACAGGATAGTACATACCAAGACCTTTGTTACACTAGTTGTGGAGCATTGGCTGGAATGAGCATATAAAAGTAATAATTTAAGTAGTAACTTATGTGGTAACAGCAGTGAAGCTAGGTCGTAGACTGGACAACACATACCATTAGATTTTGTAATTTTAAAACTGTGAAATACTGATCAGCGACAAAAACACAGGTGACTCAATAACTAGTGGAAAAACAATGTTAAAAATACCATTTCTGAAGCACTATATTTGCAGTCGCAAGTTGTTTCAAGCATTGAAGATATCCTTATTCAAGGGTTCCATCTGCAAGCAAATCACCGACCATGGTGTATTTGTAGTCTGAATGCACCATTAGTGCAAACTTTTCACCCGAACCTCATGTAAGACTGCATTATGTCAGTGTGTGTTTAAACCCACTGATGTGGCAAGGATACAAGCCAAGATTAACCCAGCTTTACTTCCATGAATTGCTGGTCGGATTTCAGCTATGTCAATAGAGAAAGCTAAACGTTTGTAAAGTCATTTGTGCATGTCACCTAAACAATATTGAAGAGAGAAGGTTATATTTAAAAAAAAAAAAAACGTTAAAGTATTTTTTCTTTAATGACACAACTACAGAGCTATTGAATATCAAACATATGATAAATCTGACATGTGGTCTTTAGAGAAAACCTGCTACATTTTTCCATTAGTAGCAAGGGATCTTTTACATGTACCACCTCAGACAGGACAACACACACATGGCCCTTGATATAGGAGGGGGGGGGGGGAAGGAGGGGGGAGGGGGGGAGAGAGAGAGAGAGAGAGAGAGAGGAGGGAGAGAGAGAGGGTGTATCAATATGAAAAATACAATTTAAATAAAACACCTAAAACAACACTGTCCAAATGCTGTTATGTTACAGCAAACCAAATTCTTTTTAAGACTGACCTTTCTCTTTCTTTAAATTAACCTATTATTTTTCTAATTATATAAAATGAATGAAAAAAAAGAAGAAAGAAATGTTTTATTTAACGATGCACTCAACACATTTTATTTACGGTTATATGGCATCAGACACATGATTAAGGACCACGCAGATATTGAGAGAGGAAACCCGCTGTTGTCACTTCATGGGCTACTCTTTTTGATTAGCAAGGGATCTTTTATATACACCATCCCACAGATAGGGTAGTATACATAACGGCCTTTGATATACCAGTTGTGATGCACTGGCTGGAGTGAGAAATAGCCCAATGGGCCCACCGATGGGGATCAATCCCAGACTGACTACGCATCGAATGAGCACTTTACCACTGGGCTACTCCCCCCCCCCCCCCCCCCCTAAAATGAATAGATTAACAGACATGTAACTAATGACATGTTGAGTCAGATTAGAGGTAATAACATTTTGATTAAAGGATTGGGCTGGAGACATAAACATCTAAGAGAAATCTTCAACAGTCATCAGTGAATCAGATTTACTGCTTGACAGTTTTCTAATCAGTGACTATAAACAAAGGGAGAGAATCAATATCGCTAGTGACACTTACGTGAGTCACAAGTGTTTCCTGGCACCACAGATCATTGAATAATGGTCTCGGGAGTTAATACTGTGTTCATAACGCGGCCCCACATGTGTCGATTAAATAACACTGCCAATCAAGTAGTGCTGTTCCGATTAATACTTCCAGGTAGCTTATACAACAGAGTGGTAATAACCCATTAATGTGTTTGTTGGTAGTCAATTAAGTTAGTTAGGAAAAGATAAAGGAAAGGTGGAATGTTTTTTTTTTTTAAATGATTTCTTGGTATATAGTTTATGGGCTGTTTACACAACA
Organism: Gigantopelta aegis; assembly: GCF_016097555.1. Classification (NCBI taxonomy): domain Eukaryota; kingdom Metazoa; phylum Mollusca; class Gastropoda; order Neomphalida; family Peltospiridae; genus Gigantopelta; species Gigantopelta aegis. Next base: position 82,090,711 of record NC_054701.1, read on the forward strand.
AAATATACTCTCTTTTTTTGTTATCTCCACCACCCCACAAAACCATTCATCAAAATTGTTGATTTTGTAAGGAATATTTGTCATTAACATTTAAGGTTTAAAAGCATATGATGGCATTAACACATACCATGAGTTTTGCTAAAACTGTCGAACACGGACTAGTATAGAAGTAACCAAATGCATGAGTCCAATAAGGAACATCTTAGTGAATGGCCACATAACTATATCCCACTCTGAAAGGTCACTTACTAAATAGTAAATGTATGGTTGCCCAAAATTATAATTAAGTTAAGTTAATGTTTATTTTTATATTAATCTTTATTTTGTTTTATTTTATTGTTTTTATTTTATTTATTTTTTAGGATACCAGGGATTTTCCCTGTAACCATGTCCACAATGAACAAATATTATTTACAAAAAATATTTTAAACAATAAGCAAAATAATTAATAATAAAAATATTTATAAATATTTACCAGTCAGATAAAACAGATTTTTCTTCTTTTAAAATGTAGAGGAAAAAAATCAAAACTAAAATCTAATCCAACAACATTAAATAAACGGTGGAGGCAGATCTAATCCAGAGTAAGTTGTTAGGAAACATCTGAAGGATACACACTTTTATAAAGACATTAGAGTGATAAACTTCACACAACACTGCTACAGTCTGACAAATTGACTGATAATGGGCTGTGAATACACAACTATTTTAGTCTATTTCTAGTTCTGGTCTTGGCTGCTTCTAGAATGGGAACACCTCATGTTTTGTAATTTTTAAGACTAAGAGAGGTCTCTGTTATCACAAAACTTAAGAAAATCTCAATGTTTAACTAGTAGTGACTAGTCACAACTCATGATACAGTTTTAGGATAAATAGGAAAATCTCAATGTTTAACTAGTAGTGACTAGTCACAACTCATGATACAGTTTTAGGATAAATAGGAAAACATAGTTAATTAATTTTTAATAAACATATAACATAACACTGATAATGGTTTATGATACACATAAAATAAAATTTATTTTTTAAAATATCAACTCAGATTATATGCCAGCAGTATGCCTATCTTTAAAAAGAATTTGATCTTTTAAAATTATTACACATCATTAACAAACACTATTTTCATTAATTAACTTTAGTAATTAATTATTAACTTCAATAATCCGTTTTTATTTGCTCTTCTATTAAATTTTGGTATCAGCTTTCTACCCTAGATACATATAAACACAAAGTCTTGGATGTTTTACTTAAACCAGAAAAAAAAAAAAATAATAATAATAATAATGAGAATATGATAACAAAATACAAAACAAAATGTATGATGATGGTTTTAACGGTCCTGAGTTTTATTCAAACTAAACACACTCACCTTTATCCAGTGATGAAGACAATGTGAAAATACTGAGAATAATGTCCACTGAATTTACGCATATACTTGCACCACTGTTCACAGACTACTCCGACAGACACTGTACTGGCATACATACACCACCCGGCAACTGTATATATATATATATATATATATATACACACACACACACGTGTAATCCACAATGAAAACTTATAGTGTCCGACACCAATTCATGTCTAGAAGTTTGAAAAGCGAACTACCGTACCTTTCTTCTGCTCCGACTGATTGAAAAACACACCAGCCAGTATACAGTAGTCTCATCCAAGCGTGAAATCTTCCTCTGTTACTAACCGATTTCCTCCTCTGCTTGTCCTCCTCCTATCCAGCCAGCTATCAAATCCCATGTCCCACAGAGACTCCCAAGCCAGTCAGAGCGGCAAGCCTCTCAACAACAAAAAAAGCCAGCGCACTCAGTCTGTTGAGTTATGGAAGCAGACAGAGGCGGCATAAAGCCAGGAACAAAAGCCAGCCTTTATGATTTATTGCCCCGTGTTACTCCGGCTACTGTCACGAGCCAGCATCTGCTCTCTCCCCCCTCCCCCACCAACACCACCACCCTGTTCTTCCCAGCAAGCCAGCTCACCTCTCCTAAACACACACGTGCAGTCTACTGCCATAGCAACAGAAAAGAGCAATCATTTAAGGTGAAGTGGGTTGGTTTTTTAAAAAGAGTATAAATAGTGAAAAACAGTAAAAATGCCAAGGAAGAAAGCTTTTTTTTTTTTTTTTACAGATTTGTAAAAACAGGTTTTTGGTTGATTCCCACCATTCAGGGTTATATTTCTTGGTTTGATGAACTTTCATGTCAGTGGGAAATTTATAAATAGAAATATGACTATCTAATGTGTGACATTAATAGACAAAAACATTTTAAAGTTTTAATTTAGTAAGACTATAAGAGTAGGCCTGGCAACCAAAATGATCAATGCTAATATTGCTATTGTGTTTTTACCTTAATTCTAGAACATGCACTGGGTACAAACAATTGTTTAACTGATCCACGTCCTTCTACATGTTAAGTCCAGATTTTAGTTTTTCCCAGTTAGAATTTAAATCTTCAAGGCTTTTCCATACAAGCACCTCAAGCGAGCGCTCAACCGACTGAGCTTCAAAAACTTGTACAAAGTCAAGAAAGTCAAGAATGTCAAAAAGTCAAGAAGTTTGTTTGGTCTTCAAAACAATACTGATTAATTACACAACTAAAGGTGAAAAAAACAACAACAACAAAAAACAATTTATTAGAATGACCATAATTTCATTCTAATGTGTTCTGCTCAAAACAATTACATTTCTGCTCTACTGGATTTTTCATTCAAAGGATATACCTCAACAGATGAACTACCAGCAATCGGGTTCATAAAAATTATAGATTTTTTTTTTCTTCAAAAATAATTTCTTAATTTAAAATACGAAACTCAGGCCTCTTAAAATCAGAAGAATGATGTTTCATTTGCAAATCTAATTAAATTGCTTAAGTAAAGAAGGAGTTTATTTTTTGTGCAACCCATAAATTGCCTGAAATCTCAACAATTGAACAAAAGACATTCCAAAAAGGTAAAAAAAACTACCCCCACTAATGTTAGTATGGTATAGTCAATTGCAGTAAACAGGTTTGTCTGTAAATGTTTCTTAATCCAGGTTTTCAACATAATGAGATATGAATAAGAATATATTCTGCTGAACAAAACCTATTTGATAGAAGTCTATGAAAAGCATGTACAATGCAACACCATAAAGTTCTATTCTTATATCATATGTTCAATCATAGTCTAAAACATCAAAGAATCAAAGTAACCAGCAAACCAACACCCAAAAGCCCACAGCAATACAATATTATTTGAAAACCCATGCTGGCTATAATGAGATAATAAAACATGTAACATACGGGAAATACAGCCAAATTACATGCAATGTTTGATCTTACAAAACACATTACCTGGGGCAGGTATAGCACAGGTGGCAACAAGAAGTGCAAACAAATGTTCTTTGAGCCATAACAGGATGAAAAGAACCCAAGGGACAAACATGCTTGTCATGGACTAGGCAGATTGTAACAAACTGCTCAGGGATTGCACTTGGAAGGAAACGGGAGAATATTTACTACACTGTTTTGAGGAGTGCACATGACTAAATAAAATCAAGTTTATTAGTTAGGTTCGACTTGATTGTTTTTAATGCAGGTAACTTTGTATTATTACAATGCTGTGGTATGGGCTTTCCTGTCTGTGGTAAAGTGCATATAATTATATAAAAGATCCCTTGCTGTGTAAGGAACCGGCCTCGGTGGCGTGGTGGTTAGGCCATCGGTCAACAGGCTGGTAGGTACTGGGTTCGGATCTCAGTCGAGGCATGGGATTTTTAATCCAGATACCGACTCCAAACCCTGAGTGAGTGCTCCGCAAGGCTCAATTTAAACCACTTGCACCGACCAGTGATCCACAACTGGTTCACAAAGGCCATGGTTTGTACTATCCTGACTGTGGGAAGCACAAATAAAAGATCCCTTGCTGCTAATCGGAAAGAGTAGCCCATGAAGTGGCGACAGTGGGTTTCCTCTCCAAATCTGTGTGGTCCTTAACCATATAACCGTAAATAAAACGTGTTGAGTGCGTTGTTAAATAAAACATTTTTCTTTCTTTCTTTTTTTTGCTGTGTAAGGAAAAATGCAGCATGTTTCCTCTAATGACTGCATGTCAGAATTATCAAAAGTTTAACATCCAATAGCAGATGATTAATTAATCAATGTGCTCTAGTGGCATCATTAAAAAACAACTTTAATTCTGTACCATTAGATGATATAGTGGTAGAGAGTTTGTGAGTGGCCATTTCAGAGAATAATATTTTTAAAGGGATTGTCCATCATAAGTCATTTTAGTGACTAACATAACATTAAATACATTTTCTTGTTTAGAATATCTGTTTTCAGTGGTCATATTTTTTCATACATACAAAATTTTTGGGAGCTAAAATCTGGTTTGGACTATTAAACAAACATCAAGATGAAAACAAACATCTTCCTAATTCTAGGTAATTCTAGATTTTAGGTAACTGGATATGGGTTTTTACTATAGAAACAGTCGGTCAACGTTTTCAACAACAATCGATTAAATATTTTTGTAATTGATTAATCTATCGATAGATTTCTCATTCCAGTCAGTGCTCCACAACTGGTGTAACAAAGGCCGTGGTGTGTACTATCTTATCTGTGAGATGGTGCATATAAAAGATCCCTTGCTGCTAATCAAAAAGAATATCAATAGAGCCCAACAGAAAGAAAAGAAATGTTTTATTTAACGACATACTCAACACATTTTATTTACGGTTATATGGTGTCAGACATATAGTTAAGGACCACACAGATTTTGAGAGGAAACCCGCTGTCGCCACTACATGACCTACTCTTTCCGATTAGCAGCAAGGGATCTTTTATTTGAACTTCCCACAGGCAGGATAGCACAAACCATGGCCTTTGCTGAACCAGTTATGGATCACTGGTCGGTGCAAGTGTTTTACCCATTGAGCCTTGCGGAGCACTCACTCAGGGTTTGGAGTTGGTATCTGGATTAAAAATCCCATGCCTCGACTTGGATCCGAACCCAGTACCTACCAACCTATAGACCGATGGCCTAACCACTATGCCACCGAGGCCGGAGAGCCCAACAGATAAATTTTCAGTAGTAATTAATCACAGAAACATCATTAACATATTGCATATACAGAGACAGTGATATTCCACACAAGAAAATGTATTTCATCTCATCTCATGTAATTTTAGCTATTAAAAATGTACTATAAATACAAGAAAGTTTGTTTTGTGTAAGGACACCACTAGAGCACATTGGGTGTCAAACATATGGTAATTTTGACACAGTCAGAGATGAAACCCGCTACATTTTCCCATTAGTAGCAAGGGATCTTTTATATGCACCATCCCACAGACAGGATAGCACATACCACGGCCTTCGATATACCAGTTGTGATGCACTAGCTAGAGCGAGAAATAGCCCAACAGGCCCACTGAGGGGGGTCGATCCTAGACCGACCACGCATCAAGTGAGTGTTTTCCCACTGGGCTACGATATATACAAGAAAACACATTGCAATTGCATCAAAGTGAGAGCAGGCTCTTTAAGAAGTACATTCGCCAACATGTGATGAAGAGAAAGCAGCCGACTCACCTGTTTTACCGGCAGACAGATCTCGTGTGATTACCAAATCCCAAGATAAATCTGGATTTTATAAAACCTCTACAGAGAAAGCAGGAAGTCAGCAATATGGAACTGCTCCTCTGAAACAACTCCATCAAAAGTGCACACATATGATGGAATATGCATCTAGAAATTTATTCTTCTTCAAGAAGCAATTTCCTTCATATCCAATTACAGACATTTGCAGACTTCAAAACTCATCAGACTATTTTATGGTTCTTCAACTTGTCTGATGTTTTTTCGCCCAATGGCATTTGACGGTTTTTGCAGAAAACAGAATCCATGATGAGGGCAATAAAATTTGGAAGGGCCCTAATGCTCCAGATTTGCACCCAGTTTAGTTAGGAAAAACAAGCTTTGTCTGTATTATGGCATATACTTGATGCCTGTTTCCCCAACATGCGTTCTACATAAAAACCATAAATAAGTAATGTGTACTCAGTCTGGCCAAACAGAGGCAGGATTTACTGGGTGATAGTTAGTTTGCTTTGTTTAACATCACTACAGCACATTGATTTATTCATTATCGACTATTGGATGTCAAACATTTGGTAATTCTGACATAGTTTTAGAGTGAAAATGTTTATTTAGTTTACTGACAACACTAGAGCACATTGATTTATTAATCATCGGCTATTGGATGTCAAAAATTTGGTAATTCTGACATAGTTTTAGAGAAGAAATCCACAAAAAAAATTCCATTAGTAGCAAGGGATCTTTTAAATGCACCATCCCACAGACAGCAGTGTTATCGTTTTTGTTATTCCCATCTTCATCGAATGTGATAAAATATTATAGCCAACTGATAAAAAATTTTGTTTTTGTAGTGGCGGTGTATATATTATTTGGCACCCAAGATGAAGGATTTTAATGCTAAACACTACCACTTCCACTGATTTTATAAGCGGTGATATCCCCCCAAAATGAAAAGTTTACAATGTTATAAGAACTGCTGAATAAACAGAATGACAGAAATGACAGAAAGTAAAAATTGTCAGTTACAATCAATTATATCTGTAACTGAGAACAAAATATCAGACGACAGTTAGTGGAAACAAAAGATAGAGTGACCGTTCTGATCACGTGACAAATTTGGCACCAAATAAGTGGGGGGTTTTCAGTTGGAGATTGCCGAATCCATAAAAAATTAAAATGTTTTCATTGCTCAAATAAAATATAACTTTTATTGTGTGTATTAAACATAAAAATGGATACAAGTATGGGACAAAATAGAGGCTGTTAAAAATACAATTAAATTACATTACGGTAACTGTCGTAAATGTTTCGTCAGTTGCTTTTTCATACACAACGCGGCTTGTTTTCTTTGATGTCCAGTGTGCAGACTGATCGTTGTGGGTTTTTTTTATGTGTGAAAAAAAGTGTGCATTTGGAAATAGTGGAGATAGGTGCTGGAAAATATAGTAGGGTGCTGGAAAATAAAGAGGGGCGCAGAAAAATAAAGGAGGGCAGAGAACGTGAAAGGAGGACGGCAAAATGCAATAGCAGGGCGGGCCGCCCCACTTAAATGGAGCAGCGAGAACACTGGACAAGATAGCACATACCATGACCTTTGAAATACCAGTTGTGATGTACTAGCTGGAATGTGAAACTTGGTGATAAGAGCACCTTGACTGAGGTGCAATGAGACATAGGATCTATTTCCTTTAGTGGATCCATCGGATTATTGACTTATTTTTTTATCCAACCATGGCTCCATAATTTGTATATCAAAAGTCATGGTATGTGCTGACCTGTCTGTGAAGAACTGCACATAAGATACCTTGATACTAACTGGAAGATAATACTTAATGTGGCAACAGCAATATCTTTTCTGATTTCCTCTGACAACTTTCCCTGTGTTTGGAACATATCTACCATATAGAGCTTGGCGATATACCATATATACCGTTTGGTATCAGTATTATGTCAATACCAATTTGCCATACCAAGCAAATTTCAAAATACAGAAATTTCTGTATTGAGAAATCTTTTGCGCCATTTAGTAAAGCACTAACAATATATCTGACAAATGCAAAATGGGTTGGGTATAAATCAGATGAGAGCCTTGTGTACGGAATTTAATTTTATTTAGATGAAATTAGCAGGTGAACCATAACTCATGCATGCATTTAAAGGCAAGCATACTGAAAATACCACTCGATATCGGTATTGGTATTGTATCAAGACCGAATACCATACTGACAATGAGGTAAATCACCCCAAAAATACCAACTTCAAATTTCAATACCGCCCAGCTCTATTACTAATTCAACTAGTGTTGGAGATTAGATGGTATTTCATCACTGATCATAATTGGTGTGCACAGTTGGTTAGAATTATATGAACAAAAATAGAATTTAATTATAGGGAGCATTGTCATGTTCGCTGGAATGGATAAAAAAAATATGATACTTTTACCTTTAATATAATAATAACAATTTAATATCCTTTTTTAAAGTTGCAGACCTTAGTTTTAACACGTAGAAATTAACACTGGTTAATTTACAAACATGTTAACACATTTGGATAAAGTTACAATATATCAAACAAAGAGTGTGATACAGAAATAGGGAAAATATCCTTTAAAATGCAGTCCATGGTATTAGAAACATTAGTGACTAGAAACACTTTGGATGAATGAATGGAAATGGATAGTCACAACAATAGGGAAAATATCCTTTAAAATGCAGTCCATGGTATTAGAAACATTAGTGACTAGAAACACTTTGGATGAATGAATGGAAATGGATAGTCACAACAATAGGGAAAATATCCTTTAAAATGCAGTCCATGGTATTAGAAACATTAGTGACTAGAAACACTTTGGATGAATGAATGGAAATGGATAATCACAACAATAGGGAAAATATCCTTTAAAATGCAGTCCATGGTATTAGAAACATTAGTGACTAGAAACACTTTGGATGAATGAATGGAAATGGTTAATCACAACAATAGGGAAAATATCCTTTAAAATGCAGTCCATGGTATTAGAAACATTATAGTGACTAGAAACACTTTGGATGAATGAATGGAAATGGATAATCACAACAATAGGGAAAATATCCTTTAAAATGCAGTCCATTGTATTAGAAACATTAGTGACTAGAAACACTTTGGATGAATGAATGGAAATGGATAATCACAACAATAGGGAAAATATCCTTTAAAATGCAGTCCATGGTATTAGAAACATTAGTGACTAGAAACACTTTGGATGAATGAATGGAAATGGATAATCACAACAATAAAATCTAAATAATGTTTGATTTCATTTATCAAGAAATATTTAATGGTTAAAAATGTAAAATGTAAGTAATGTCCAATTTCATTTGTCAAGAAATGCCTAATAGTTAAAAATATGCAGTAGAGTTAAAAACGACCTGTTACTTTAATTTGCAGATGAAAACAAACATATTTACATCAACTAAGGAAAAAATACAGATAACATTTTCCATGACAATTGATTACAAATTTAAATAATCAACCATCACAGCAGTAGAGTTAAACCCATCCATTTGTTTTGCTACAACTGATTATTGGAGCATCACAAATTTAGATGGTGTACAAAAAGTTTTGTTAAGGACACCCCAGCACACTTAAAATACGGGGTGGGACAAAGCCCAGTGGTAAAGCACTTGCTTGATGCATGGTCAGTTTGGGATCGATCCCCATCGGTGGGTCCATTGGGCTATTTCTCGTTCCAGCCAGTGTACGACTGTTATACCAAAGGTCATGGTATGTGCTATCCTGTCTTTGAAATGGTGCATATAAAAGATCCCTTGTTACTAATGGAAAAATGTAGTGGGTTTCCTCTCTAAGACTATATGTCAAAATTGCCAAATGTTTGACATCCAATAGCTGACGATTAATAAATCAATGTGCTCTAGTGGTGTCGTTAAACAGAAAAAACTTTTACTTTGTCTAGTCCAAAACCCTGCTTCTGCCACATAGCTACTGCTACTGAGTATCAGCAAAGGTCTCAGGGGACAATATTTCGTAATCTTAGGTTGAACCGGCAGTCAAATATTAAAGTTTGTTTTGTGTAACGATCCCACTCAAGGCTCACAGTGGAACAAATTTTAGTTTAGCCAAGTTTGAGAAATGTAGAACATTTCCTTGAAAAATCATTTAAATGTGGTTAATATGAGGAACATTTTATTAGCCTGTCTAAATTTTTAGCCATTTTGTATTGAAATTAACAATTAGCTAATCTGGTAATGTACAGGGTGAGCCCTCCCATTAGAACACATCAATGTATTCATCTTCAGCTATGGCACTGGTTGAGACATGAAAGTCCCCAATTAGAGAATTGGTCCGCTGTGGCAGTTCGACCAGACATTACAATGACTAGGTGAATGCTCTACCCAATACCGTATATCTTCGCCTGTAAGTCGATCTCGGCTATAAGTCGAGTCCCTAATTTCAAGCCCCGTAAACTTATTTTTTTTATTGACCCGTTTATAAGTCGACCCATGAAAAACAACTTATAAATATTGAAATATTTCTTATTTTCAGCACATGAGAACAATAATGTTCAATATTTGAACAAAAGAAAATTATTTTACAAACTTCGGTTTTCACGTTTTGTACATCGCAATATAATCAGACTATTCCAATCAAACTATCATTATTACATAGCATCAAAACAAAATATTCCCTTAGTAGATAGTGAAAGCTGTTTGACTGTTACTGTATGGCACTGTACAGATAGTTTTGTGCACAGACAACAACTTTATTTATAAACACTGACAACAGATCACTACGATAAAACTGAAAGTATCATGTTTTGCCGCCATATTAATACATGTAAGGAGGATAACTCTGGAAAGTACACTGGTTTTTGTACCAAATGATGTGTGTCCCTATTGCTCTAGTGAACTGCAGAGATCAGTCTATTTTAAGGGAAAGCTCAGTAATATTCATGAAGTTAATCACCGACAAAACATTGTTTGAACAACCATTAATGCCAGTGACCAGATTTCAAAATAAATTCAGGCAACAGGTAGTTAGTATTGTTTACATTTTTGCTATTAGATGACTGTTAATTTAACTAAGTGGCTGTTGTCTTGGCATGCGAGTGAGATCGTACCCTTTTCGCATAACCAATCTAATGCCAAAATAAATTGGTTATAAAAAATAAATGTGTCAAATTAACATATTTGAGTATAAATACATGGCATACTTCAACAATAAAACTTGTAAAATAATCCCCAAAACAGTACTATTTTTTGGTGAAATTTGTTTACCCTCTTATAAGTCGACCCCCCAAGTTATAAAATAATTTTGGGGTCAAAATAATTCGACTTATAAGCGAAGATATACGGTAATCTAGATCCCACCTCTCAAGATTTAATATTTGGCTTATAACATTTTGTCTAAATTGGCAATTCTGTAATTTTTTCAAAGACATACCAATCCTCTAGATATCTAAAAACTGGCTGAAACTAAATTATTCCCAGTGTGAGCCTTGTAAGTTACATAATAAAAGTATTTTACAATAAACAAGGTATGTGTAGTATCTCAACCTCAACCTGGATTTTACCTTCCAATATTTCATACAACCGAAAATATATATACTGCCAAATAAAATTAAAAATGACTTGTATTTGACTGTAAACATGATTGATATATAGTCACCGATATTCTGAAGAAAAAAAAAAATTACTTAATTTTTTTTTTTTAATCACCAAAAAACCCATTAGTTGAAAACATCTTACAATATCTTCAAACTCGAGACAGTCCCTTTAAGGGTAACTAAATACAAAAATACATTTGCTGAAATCAAAAGTATTCCTTTTTAAATCCCTCCTTTTTTCCCCCTTTTTTTTAACATTTATTCATGTTCAGCAAACATCAAACTAGGAACTTCCTCTGTAGTTAATGATTATCTAAAAACATAAAAAACTGACAGCCGACTTGTGGGACTGTTAAAAATCATCTACACAGCCCTGTCTTTGATGTGAGATCACTGTGAATTATGACCAGCAAGCGTGTCACACGGCCCAACCAACAAAAATTTAAAAACTATTGATTAACCATCAAAGTGGGCAGAAAAGGCCGTTTTACAGATGAATTCACGTGTCCATAACTTCTCAAATGGATCCGCGAGTCGGCGTTTTTCATTAGTCATCTGCGTGTCGGGGTAAGTCGTAAAAATTATGCGCAGGCAACCAAAGTTGTTCAATGACTAATGCGAGTAGTTTACGATCGCGAGTTCAGTTGGCTGATTACAAAGGGCGGGTAACTCAATGAGATCAGAGAGAAGTTTTCTCAACTGTTAACGCCATAATGCATAAATGGCAAATTTGTATCTTTGTTTTGGATTTTATGGCTCCATTTACAAACTGTTTTATGGCCGATTGATTGTCATAATTATGCAAAATGTGACGTCAAGCACTTGGTGTTTTGTGATTGCATAATTAGTCTGATCTGTATAAGACCAAACATAAAATATTATTCATCTCGCCAATTCCCCCGCAGCTGAAGCAGTAAAAGTAACAAATGCTATGCATACAATCAAGAATTTCTTAATGCATGCGAAAAAGGAAAGAAAAAAAACGAAAAAAAAACTTTAGCAGCTGATGGGTGCTATTATTGTTAATCTACACCCAAGCACATGGGATGTGACCATATAAGAGCTCAAAGACATTGGCATAAAGTTCTTGCCGTGACAAGTGTATTCATTCTCGACAATCAGACTACTTAGTGTTCAAGTGGAGTTTTACAAGGCACACAAATCGGCCTGAGAAATAATTTCAACAACTGTTCACGGTAATCGTAGGTTTTCAGACCAAAGCAACAGGCCAAGTTATACACTTGGATGGCTTTCTTCAAATCAGAATGAATGGCTGAAAAGAACGAATGTTTAACGACACCTCAGTACAACTGGAAATAAAAAATGAACAGACAATGATTTTTCAATATGAATGCCGACAAAAAGACTGCTCATTTTATTATTTTGTTTTTTTTAAAGGGCCAGGATTTAACTCTGTCTTGCCTGAAGTGCTTGGATTGTAGGATAGAACCACTGTTGGATTTTTTCCCATTCCAACCAGCATGCTCAATAGCGACGTGCTCAACAACACATCATATAATTACAACATGTTATTGTATATTTATTTTTCAATTTAATTAGTATTATGAAACCTTGATACCCTGTATATTAATTCTGCACTTTAACCAGTTAGCATATTAACATCTTGATAACTAGATTGATGCTTTTGGATTGAAGTGTCTAAAACCCAGTGTTCTCGCTACCTCATTTAAGTGGTGGCGGCCCGCCCCACTATTGCATTTTGCTGCACCCCTTTCACGTTTTGCCGCCCTCCTTTATTTTTCTGCTCCCCTCTTTATTTTCCCACACCCTAGTCTATTTTACAGCACCTATCTCCGCTACTTCCAAATACACACTTTTGTCCACACACACAAAAAACAATGATTAGTCTGCACACATCAAAGGAAACAAGCTGCGTTGTGTGTACGAAAAAGAAACTGACGAAAAATTTACGAGTTATCGTAACGTAATTTAACAGTATTTTTAACAGCCTCTAAGTTGTCCCATACATGTATCCATTTGTATGTTTAATACACACACTAAAAGTTATATTTTATTTGAGCAATAAAAACTTTTTTTTTTAAATTTAGCAATCTCCAATTGAAAAACCCCACTTATTTGGCGCCAAATTTGTCACATGTCTTTTGTTTCCACTAACTATCGTCTGATATTTCGTCCTCAATTGTAGATATAATTGGTTTAACTAATGAATTTTACAATCTGTCATTTCTGTCATTGTGTTTATTCAGCAATTCTTTATAAAATATTATAAACTTTTCATTTTTGGGGATATCACCCCTTATAAAAACAACGGAAGTGGTAGTGTTTATCATTAAAATCATTTATTTTGGGTGCCAAATATTTTATCACAGTGATCAATTCATTCGATGAAGATGGAAATAACAAAAAATGTGTCCGACATATGGGGATCACTTTACAAACATCTTTATTGTTTTTCGTACATCTTGAAATCTTTATTAAAATAATAATAGTAAAACTTTGATCAGTTCAGCAAAATTGGAACTGCCTGTGAATGTCAGACTGACATCTTCGATTCAATTAAAAGACGAGTCAGGCTGTATTTCGTATAAACTTTTTTGTAGCCAAAATAATGAGTATGTCTTTCCACAAAGTCGACCAACAGACAACAATATGGTAACCAAGCTCCCTCCCCCCTTTTTTTGCTTTTAATTTTTTTTTTTTAAAAGGGTGTGGTGCCGCATGGCCACCCTCCTTTAATTTCCACACAGCAAGAATACTGAAAACCACAGACAATAACAAAGGTGTTAAATGGTTGCCATCATCAAACTTTTGCCAATCTCAATATCAATAATTATAACACAAGAAAATAACTGGTCACAAAGATGGACTTGGAGATGTTTATGGTTTGGATTAAATGTTAGGATGGGGTCACAAAATCCAAGGTAGACTACAAGGACTGTTTTGTTCAGTATTGCACTGCGATTAAAACATTATACAGTAGCTGTTAATCAATTTTCAATCTGTTAGAAATATTGGTAATCAATTTTTTTTTAAACAAAATGTTACCTGCTTAATACCCTGAATATGCTGGTACTATTAAAAACATGTATGTCATAATAATTCTACCCAGTGTGTGTATTATATTACACAGATCACATTTAGAGTACACAGTCTTTAAAATTACTATGAAATAACACTACCCATTGATGTACTATTATTATATACCATGGTTTACTATTATATAGATGTAGTTGTAACCTATGTTTCACACAGGAAAATATCGATGGGTGTGACAGCCGTATACCAGACTTTCTCCCCAAAATATGACCGCCAAGGGGCGGGACGTAGCTCTGTGGTAAAGTGCCCCTCGTTTGATGCGCGGTCAGTTTGGGATTGATCCCCGTTGGTGAGCCCATTGGGCTATTCTTATTCCAAAAAGTGCACCTCGACTGGTAGATCAAAGGCTGTGATATGTACTATCCTGTCTGTGGGATGGTGTATATAAAAGATCCCTTGCTACTAATGGGAAAATGTAGCAGGTTTCCTCTCTAAGACTATAAAATAATCAATGTGCTCTAGTGGTGTCATTAAACAAAAACAAAACTTTAAAACTGTTCTTTGCTGTGACCAAACTGGCTGTATGTTGTCAATGCTTAAAACCTATGATACCAAATAAACAGAAGTTTACAAGTCATCTACTTATTTAATTACAGTAATTATTGGAGTCTCAAAATAAGCAGGTTAATTTCAGTAAAGTAAAAATGTTATTCTGCAAAAAGAAACTGAAGCAGATGCTCTCTGTAAAATTGAAGGAAATGTAATAACAGAAAAAACGACATCAATTATTGTGGGTGTTTTTTAGAACTTACCCTTTCCGTAATAACCGAAGCAAAAATTTCTAAATAAAGTCTGTTTTGTTTAACGACACCATCGATTAATTAATCATTGGCTATTGGATGTCAAACATTTGGTAATTCTGACTTATAGTCATCAGAGGAAACCCGCTACATGTTTTCTAATGCAGCAAAGGGATCTTTTATATGCACATTCCCACAGTCTAACAAAAACACATACCACAGCCTTTGTCCAGTTGTGGTGCACTGGTTGGAACAAGAAAAAAAAGCAATCAGCTGAATGGATCCACTGAGGCGGTTCGATCCTGTGATATAAGCACCTCAAGCGAGCACTGAGCTAAGTCCCGCCCCCTTCAAAATAATTACCCAAGATGCATACAGAAAATGTATACAGCGATTTACGCAGTTGTAAAATAGACATGGACGAGATGTAAAAAGAAGTGGGCACGGATTTCCCAATTAACGACACCACTAGAGCACATTGATTAATTAATTATCGGCTATTGGATGCCAAACATTTGGTAATTCTAACTTATAGTCAACAGAGGAAACCCGTTACATTTTTCTAATGCAGCAAGGGATCTTTTATATACACTTTCCCCAGACAAGAAAGCACATATCACGGCTTTTGACCAGTTGTGGTGCACTGGTTGGAATGAGAAAAAGCACCTCAGGCGAGCACTCAACCGACTGAGCTAAATCCCACCCCAACAATTTATGAGAATGAGATCCCAATTTAGTTATGGTGCCTTATAGATCTACAGAAATGTAAACATTGTCAGATGACAAGTTGGCCAATTTTCTGCTGAAGTGTTTTCAACATAATTGAGTATTTAAAACAATAAAAACAAGGTATTAGGAAAAGGGCATAAAAATTGCAGTACAACATGAACAACTTAAAATGTTTATTTTAGATGTGTGAGTGATACCAAGACCCTACACACCTGAAGAAAGCGAAACACTTTACCCCTAGTTTGAACAAAGAGCACTTCCCTTCTAACATACCAAAATATGTTCTTCAAAATAAAAATCTGCATCCATGGCAGAGACTTGAGCCGGATGCAGACAAGCGTTAAAAAATGCAGCGACATATTAAAAATCTCAGCGAAATCCCATTTTAGATGCACTCTGCTTGTGCATGCCTACTTGCATTGTGTCAACTTTCAACCAGCAATGGATCAAGAAGTTCGGGGGGGGGGGGGGGGGGGGGAATTTTCAGTTGTGATGTAATCATGTCACATGTACAAAATGGCAGCATACATGACGATCATGCTTTGCAGAAAATATTCAGTTAAATTTCAAAATCTGACAGTGAAGAGGTGCACAAATGATACAATGAAAACAAATTATGAAGCCGAAAAGGTGTTGAGACATATTGTGTCATTGATTTTACGTACATCGAAGTACTGTAAGAGCTGCCTTCATAATCCTGTCAATGTGCTCTGTGTATTGACTTGGTACAGACACGGTTATTTAGTAAAAAGGACTTTTTTGTATCCTCGTGGTGTCTGTGGATGACGCCATTTCGAAAGGCCGATTGGTTAATATAAAAAATCTCAACACAATGCAGACGCAAATTGGTGCACAAAGATTATTTTCAATTGGATTTGTCTTGATATGCATGCATTCATCCATTCAATATCAAACATGTTTGATGTCTGAATATGCATCACAGTATTCAAAAATGCAATAAAGTAGTCATACATGGTGCATTTTTACTGGGTCCATTCGTTTTTTTGCCGGATGGCAATTTTTAATGCTTATCGCTGCGTTTTTTAACGTTCGTCTGTACCGGCTTTAAGAAATTCAAATATCTGTGGGGTTTTGGTGACAAGGAGTACAGAAATATAGGCAATAAAACTTGTTAGTTTGTTATAAATCATAAAACAAATTGAATATTCATATTACCAGTACCATATATTTTTGTAAATTATAATGTGCTTAATAACAAGTGTTTCTCAAAATGTAATTTTAAAAGCTTTACAGAAAAGATATGAAAAAAGAAAGAAAGAAATGTTTTATTTAACGATGCCCTCAACACATTTTATTTACGGTTATATGGCGTCAGACATATGGTTAAGGACCACACAGATATTGAGAGAGAAAACCCACTGTCACTACTTCATGGGCTACTCTTTTCGATTAGCAGCAAGGAATCTTTTATATGCACCATCCCACAGACAGGGTAGTACATACCACGGCCTTTGATATGCCAGTCGTGAGAAAAAATATAACCAGAATGTCACAAGCATGTGAAGGTAATACTGATACTCCATATGTAGGCAAGTAAAAATAAGCATCCAGGGAGTACTGCTAAAACAATACATGTCCCGGCCCGACAAAGTTTTGTATCTCCTAAGTTGAAGGGACATAACTCTGTAAAAAAAGGAGAGTAAATTGTCATGAAAGTTAAAACTTATTCTGTAACACTGTAACAGTACATGATAAAGCAATAAAAAAATAAAAAAAAGTTTTTTATTTTCAGTCATTGTCGAAAAAAACTGTTCATAAACAAAATTATTCTGTAATTATAGTATATTGTAAAGACATACAAAATAATTCGGCATTGCGGGGGAAATCCAAAAAACTAATTTCTGTATCTATTACAAATGGGTAAATCATCATCAAAGTCACACTTGATCTTTAATATTATATGATAAAGCTACACACAAAATGACAGCTAAATATTTGAAGGCATTGTTGAAAAAAAACTTCTGAAAAACTGTATGTGGGACGGATGGATGGATGAATGGACAGACAGGCAGGCAGGATGGAGATAAAACCTATAGTAACCTCTGTTTGGACTGGTAGGGGACTAATAAATAAAGAATAAGCATGAATCATAGATACTTGCTTGAATCACAAAAAAATATATATTCCAAACAGACATAATTGCTTGAATTACAGATTTATACACTAGCCAATTACTGACAATATACATTAATACTTTGATTACATAGACGTATGCACTAATTACTAACAATGACAAAGTCTGTTCTTGCAACAACACCCAGTATATTTTTCCTAATTATCTGAAAGCTCATTTGAAAAAAACATGTAGCCTACTTAGTCTGATGTGATATTTTATTCTGTGTAGGATACTTTTCTTAAAGGCTCAGCCTATTAAGGGTTTTCCTCTCTTTCAACAGTTTACTGGGTTGTTTTTTTTTAAATTGGGGGATAATTCTACTTAGTTTTTTAATTTGTCAATATTGATCAGTGGTTTTACTATAACGAACAGTTTTATTGAAAACATGTTAGAAAAGCTAATAAAACAGGAAATATGGGATAGTAAAACCAGCTATCTATTCCAGCAAATTGTAAAATATGGCACGGATGCTAGCTCGAGTACTCTGCCATCAGAGAGCTTGACGGACATTGCAGGGGACAATATTTCAAAATCTTAGGCAACCAGAAGTCAGTTCCTGTAAGTTATACTTAGGTAACCGGTTTCGTTACGTAAATATAGTTCTTGTAACCAATGAGTTAGGCCTACCTAATCCTAAAACACTTGAACTACAGTTCTGTGCTAGCTTGGTGGTTCAAATGTATCTAAAACATAAACTGATTTTTACTTTTATCACTGATATATGGTACTTTTAATTTTAGAATATAATTGTTAACCATGTAACTGATTAGCAGTTCCTGTGATTTTAAAGTTGTGTAACAGACATGCGAACAGAACAGCGGTTCTCGTGAAATATTGTGCCCTGCATTTGGATGGTTATGATAGCTCTCTGCCGTTAGAGATAACTGTATAGTGAGTACACGGAATGGCTGCCTACCCATGGCTAGGCAAAGATTCCCAATCCAGGAATCTGAAAATTGCGAGAATGATATTTTATTCGAGCTTCGCTCGCGTAAGTATAGTTTTGCATAACCCATTTTGTGTTTGTGCATTGAATTTATGACATCATTTACATGTTCGTGATGGGTTACATGAAAACTAAATGGGTTATGTGAATTTGTTCTTGCGTAACCCATAAATCATTTATGCAAATTATCAATTCTGATTTATGCAAATTATCAATTCTCAGAGGTTGGCACTCTAATACAACAATAACCCTATAGATGTTTGATTTTAAATATATCGATCATGTTCGAGTTCGCTAATAACAAATATTTGACATATTAATCTCTAATACATATACTATAAGGAAAACAACCATCAGCACCTACATATTTAACAGGAACATTATTCAAATGGGGTACTGTCGGTTTACTTCCTGTAGTTTTTATATTACTGGTTAATATGTGAAATATCGGCTAACTCGAAAAAGATCAAAGTAGTATAGTGGTATTTTGACGTCAAACATAGGGTTATTAAATTATTTGAAAGTTAAATAAAGTCAAAATTAATCAAGCAAATGTAACATCTCACAAAATGATGGATGAACAAAACAAAAGTTTGTTTTGTTTACCAATACCACTAGATCACATTGATTTATTAAACATTGACTGTTGGATGTCAAACATTTGGTATTTTTGACATATAGTCTTACAGAGGAAACCCGCTACATATTTCCATTAGTAGCCAGGGATCTTTTATATGCACCATCCCACAAACAGGATAGCACATTCCACGGCCTTTGATATACCAGTCGTGGTGCACTGGCTGGAACGAGAAATAGTCCAATGGGCCCACCGACGGGGATCAATCTCGCACCAACTGCACATCAAATGAGCACTTTACCACATCCTGTTCCCCAAAATGACAGATGACTTCAGAAATACAACAAAAACATATCTATAGCAAAAAATTTTCATTAAAACTTGTCAATCATTCTAAAAACAAAAATGTCATCTTTCCAGTATCAATGTCATTCCCATTCAAGCAGCAAGGGATCATTTATTTATATTCACTTTCTAAAAAAAACAGGACAGCACACACCACTGCCTTTAATATACCAGTTATGGAGCATTGGTTGGGATGGAGAAAAACCCACCAGAGAATGGATTCACCGAGAACATGTAATTCTTCGACCCAAACACCTCAGGTGAGCAATCTACCAAGTTAATTTTACTCAAATTGGGTGAAGCATTTTGTATTTGTGTAACATTAGTTTGACTAAATTAGTGTCTTTTTTTAATTTAAAAAAAAAAAATTCAAACATCACAGAATCTTATTGAAAACTGGTTAACATTAACAAAAATCTATTCAGAATGAGCCCTGGATTTTATTTCATTTTAAAAATGTTTTACTTTGTAGGCTACTTCTGCATCCATGTAACTACTGACACACATATATTTCATGTGTTCAGTTTGTTGAAGATGTGTTGACTGTTGAATGAACGCCAACTAAGTAATCATAAAACTACCAAATTCATAAATGTTTTACATTTGTTTTTAAATAACTGGTAGTTTAAAATACTTACAAGAGTAAAGGGAGATAAATCTTCTCTTTGGCAGATGTTCACACTTATCTGTAATACAAAATAAAACAAGCTATAGTACTGGAGCCAATTTCACAAAGCATCATAAGTTTACATCTTCAACTAGCAGTTATACCAGATATATGTTTACATGTGTTTGACATCTATTTCACACACAGGGATGTGACAGGAGTTGGAACAAAAAAGCTTACTGTGGCAGGGGTCCAGGGGCTGCTCAAGGGCCCCTGAAGGAAAATTGTTGTTTGCAACCCTTGGAACTGCCAAAAATTGCATTTAATGCTAACATATCTGAACTGGTTATAACTTATAATATAAGGCACACCTCATAAACTTGAAATCGTGAAAACATGCATATGAGCCTCGTGTGGTCAACAGTATTGAACATCATGTTTTTGTATTTTTAGACGAAATGGAAAAATGCATTTACACATTTGCGCATAGCTCTCACATCCCTGCACACAGAAAATTACACCAGTATGGAAGATGGAGCATTTTAACCTTCTGACTACTGCAGGCGAGATATCTCGCCCGACGTCACGTCAGTCGATATACTGTACACTGTATACAGTGCATTCCCCAATTCATATTTCCCGCCGTTTTGCACACGACACTCACCGGAAACGGAAATATAATTAAAGAAAAAAGATTTTTTTTCAAAATGGTGGTTTTTGTTTTGATTTTTTCAACTGAAAATACCTTGAAATTTTGAGTTCAAAAAGTGGTTTTCGGCAAGTATTTTCGCTTGACAACAATGGCGGCACGTCGCGGTAATTTTCAGGGATCGATAGCTGATTGTAACAGCTAATTTAATAATAAATTTGATCGTTTTACCAACAACGAAAATTACCAAATATTGCAATATGAATCGTAGTTCGGGTTTAAAAAAAAATTCTGGTCAGAAAACCACTGTTATCGGGAATAATGGACATAAATACTGGACAGCTGGCCACAAATGCCCGTAAGTAAACGCAACTTTTTCGATTTTTTGCCTAATTTTAACCACCATTAGCCGATCTAAAACAATAAAAATTACAAAAAAAGACACGAAAATAATACTTACCGATTCATATATGAACTTTATTTCATGTATTTATGAAACATTTGAGTGAATATATGTGAGTAAAAATTATAAACTTGTACCCACTCAACGTGGTTTTTGTTAAAAATTAATCCAGTAGTCTAAAGGTTAAGGACGAAAAAATAAAAAAAGTGTACTTATAGCTATTTATTGTACTTTAATAGTAATAAGAATTGTGGTTTTGTCGTAAATTTACGTTTACGTGCAAAACTAGGCTTATAATGTTTTGTGAAACTGGGCCCTATGCTACAAATAACAATTACAAGATTATATTTAGAGAAATTTTATTTAGAAGAAATGATGAGTAAAAAAAAAACCCATCAACAATTTGTTAAAAGAACTATATCAGGGGTCGAATTTTATGCTATTCCGCAAATAGTAAAACAATTCTTCCAATATTCCTTCATGAAAGTGAAAATAAAGCACGGAATACTGAAACGTCTTTTTGATCGAGAATAATGTTTGGAGTAAGTTCGTTTGTAATTCCAGCTAGTACGCAGTAATGCATAGGCTGGTATATAAACAATTGTTTGTTATGCAATGTTGTACAGGGCGACGTAGCAGTCAGGAAAACTAGTGGTACATTAATAATTGAAGGGGTAGTACATTTTTTGACGGAATAGTGTTTTTTTAAATTCACTATTCCTTTGGGATAGTGGTAAATTTTTTTACATTTCAACCCCTGTATATACAACAATTAATCTGCTATCACATTCAATCATTGCTTCAACAGTTCAAAAACACTAACAAAAGTATAAACCTATACAACATAACTTGACAACATATATATTCAAATATAAATAGCTTTAAATGTAAATTCAAAATGGGTTGCTAAAAACAGGTCATATGATGACACTAATACCAATTATAATTTTCACCAACACCAATGATTTGAACAATCAATCAGTAGTTTTAAAAATGGCATTGGCTATGTTTATGTTGTAAATCTGATATACCACAACCTTTTAAAAACCAGACAGTGATAGACATTGCATGTCAATTTTTTTTTTAATGAAACAACACGTCACCCCCCCTCCCCTCCCAAATATATTTGACAAATCCCAATATGTTTTGTTGTTTTTTTGTAAAATAAATAGTTTGAATCAAATATATTTGTATGAAAACCAGCTCCTAATGTTGGGATGTATATGGTGCAAATATACTGTACAAACTGGGTCAATATATAAACAATCACCATTTGGATAAAAATGTAATTGGTGTGGTAATAACAGAATTAAACATATCTAAGCCCAGTGAGGTAATTACAAGAGAACAAGTTTAACAAATCTTCCTGATGTAGATAATGCATTATCAGGACTATGCCATTATTTTTATAAACAATACAGCACTGTGAATCAGATGCAATTTAGGATTAAGACCACAGGAGGAAAATAATAAATCAGGGTACATTAATAAAGGATTTTCTTCAAGTGAACTAAAAGGGCACCTTTAAACTGACATGGTGCTCTTTCATATTACTCTGGGGGTCCTTGCCTCCCTTCTCTGGTGAATGTAAAATGTGCTTTTTGGTACTAAATCTGCTATTTTATGACAAACGGGTCAGAGGTGTCTTATTAAAACTTTAAAATAACTTTTGCTGTATAAAATAGTTTAAAAAATAAACTATGATATTCTTTCTGCCATTATCTCACATTTATCAGATATGTCAGTGTTATGGGTCACATAGTAACCAAAAATATTTCTTTTTCTAGTACTTAAAAAAAACCTATCCAAATCTTGACATGAGAAAAATTGAGGGGATGCACTAACTGCTCCCCTAACTTAGATTCTTAAAATATATTTCCATATATCTACACCATATAAATTTTAGGCAAAACTTTTTTAAAAATCCAAAATTAAATGTCTGGACATACATGTAAAAAAAATAGCAAAATATAAAACGGTGACACTTGCAACTTTAAGAATCCACCTTCAATTCAGATCACAACTGCAGGTGAATTGCACAAACAGTTCTTCTCTACAAAATCACCTCAAAAATATTTATTAGAAAAAAGAAAAAAAAAGGGATTCATTCTTGGGATAAACATTTTGTTGTGAAAAACTGTGATGTTGCATGGTGAGTAGGAACATCATTAAAAAAAAAAGTGCAATTTTTTTTGTTGTTTAATGACACCACTAAAGTACATTGATTTATTAATCATTAGCTATTAGATGTCAAACACTAGGTAATTCTGACATAGTCTTAGAGAAAAAACCTGCTACATTTTTTTCATCAGTAGCAAGAGATCTTTTATATGCACCATCCCACAGACAGGATACTATCATAGCACAGCACGGTTTTTGATATACCAGTTGTAGTACTCTGGCCAGAACAAGAAACACATGTACTCTAATGGACCCACCAATGGGGATCGATCCTAGACTGACCAGATATCAGGCAAGTGCTTTTCCACTGAGCTATGTACTGCTCCTTGGGGGTAAACTGGTATTGTATGGTGGGGGGAGGGGGTGCTTTGCCACTGAGCTATGTACCGCTCCTTGGGGGTAAACTGGTATTGTATGGTGGTGGGAGGGGTGCTTTTCCACTGAGCTATGTACCCCTCCTTGGGGGTAAACTGGTATTGTATGGTGGTGGGAGGGGGTGCTTTTCCACCGAGCTATGTACCGCTCCTTGAGGGTAAACTGGTATTGTATGGTGGTGGGAGGGGGTGCTTTTCCTGAGCTATGTACCGCTCCTTGGGGGTAAACTGGTATTGTATGGTGGTGGGAGGGGGTGCTTTTCCACCGAGCTATGTACCGCTCCTTGGGGGTAAACTGGTATTGTATGGTGGTGGGAGGGGGTGCTTTTCCTGAGCTATGTACCGCTCCTTGGGGGTAAACTGGTATTGTATGGTGGTGGGAGGGGGTGCTTTTCCTGAGCTATGTACCGCTCCTTGGGGGTAAACTGGTATTGTATGGTGGTGGGAGGGGGTGCTTTTCCACTGAGCTATGTACCGCTCCTTGGGAGTAAACTGGTATTGTATGGTGGTGGGAGGGGGTGCTTTTCCACTGAGCTATGTACCGCTCCTTGGGAGTAAAGTGGTATTGTATGGTGGTGGGAGGGGGTGTTTTTCCACTGAGCTATGTACCACTCCTTCTTAGGGTAAATTGGTATTGTATGGTGGTGGGAGGCAGTGCTTTTCAACTGAGCTATGTACCGCTCCTTGGGGGTAAACTAGTATCGTATGGTGGGGGAGGGGGTGCTTTTCCACTGAGCTACATCCACCAGGGAAAGTCAAATGTTTTAGTGAGATAAGATGATGAGATAAGATGATATGGTCAAACAGACCTCTTGGTAAACTGACTGGGTGGGGAGAATCATCCAACATAACTAAATCCTAATCAAAAAGAAATATATTTCATTTATTTAATCATTAATGCACCATAATCTGTCTAACTTATTTAAAACAAAAACCTGTCAGTGGGGAAAATAAGTACGACTTGCTCGTTCATTAAACATTTGAACAAATAGGTTACTTTCTATCCTTATTATTTTGATGAACGTTGAATAAAACAAACACATATTACTTTTAAATCTCAATTTTTGTGTGGACTATACACCTGTGAACGATTTTGCTTCTAAAAATAAACTTTGCGGCACCGTCTTTGAAGTTCTCGATACCATTCATAATATTCTAAATGCACATAACGATTTGTTTGTATGAAAAGCAGTTTTTGTGAAAATGTCAAAGCAGCTACTGGTTATTTCGAGGAACTTGCGCAAGAAAACAAACCTCATGAATCAGACGATAACAGTCTGTCAAACAAAGAAAGTCAACATCCCGCCGCTATCATGCTGCTTCCGGTGTCATCGGGCATGCGCATTGTGTAGTTCTCTCAGTCACTAGAGTAAGCCGAGTTATTACGTTAGTGGAAAGTATTACATACTTTTGGCGAGTCCAACTTTGTGCAACTTAGTTCTAATTGTAGGTAGTTATTCTATATACCCGACTTGAAAGGTCGGCGAAGTTTGAGTTCTTTTGATGTTGTGTATTGACTGAGAAGACAGAAAACATCGTGTATTTCTCTGGATATTGCAGAGTGTATTGACATCGACTAACTTTCTCGAGTCTGTGAAGTCTTGAGCAGTCCTTGGAGGTCAGTAAGTGAATGCGAAGTTTATTTACTTGTATTTTGCCGCGTACTTCCTGAATATTGCTTCTTGTTAACTCTCCACAGGTGACAGTGTTTGACCATGTTATAAAATATATATTTATTAAATAGTAATTATTAATTTATTATTATTATTGTTAAAGGGACTCCTGAGTTTGCAGCCATTAATTTTAAGATGTTTGTGATAACAGAGCCTTGTTAGCAACTACTATATCATACAGTACTAGATACATTTTCTTGTTTAGAATACTAATGTCTGTATATCGAATGTGTTTGCTGTCGTATACTAATGTTTGTAGCACTTTATCTTTTTCGTACCTATGAAATTATTGGGAGGTAAAATCCAGTTTGGACTACTACAAGCATTCGGACCACAAACACCTTGTAAATTGTCTACACTGACATTTTAAATAAGAACATTTATTTAATTTGTATGTTACATAATCGAAAAGGCTCTATTGGTTGGAAACATTTTATAATAGTTGTAAACTCAGGACTGTCTCTTTAAATAAGAAAAATTACAACCTTCATAATTGGTGGGGGGGGGGGGGGGGGGGGAAGGGAGGGCATTATAGTTTTCCCTAGCTTGTTTTAGCATGGTGCAGCACCATGCCTCAATAGTCTAGCACCATCTTGCCTTAATCAGCATCATGCTGCCCTGAGATTAAACAAGCCTTTTTCAGTAATTCTAAAATTGCCTTGATGAAACACTAAAAGTTTTTATTATTAATTAATAAAAATATCTGTTATATATTTTGCCA
Source organism: Gigantopelta aegis (assembly GCF_016097555.1). Classification (NCBI taxonomy): domain Eukaryota; kingdom Metazoa; phylum Mollusca; class Gastropoda; order Neomphalida; family Peltospiridae; genus Gigantopelta; species Gigantopelta aegis. The sequence continues at coordinate 82,117,068 of NC_054701.1, forward strand.
TTCATTTATTAAAGCAAAAACATTAATTATATTTATGTTTATTTAAAAAAACTAAAATGTATTTTAAGGGACATACCCTAGTTTTTAAACACTAAGGCATATTTTTGACTAGTATATCCATTTTTGATAACTTAAATCATACTTTACTTAGATTTTATTGTTTAGATTATCAATTTCCATACATTCGAAGTGTTTTTGGTCATCCTGGTGTTTTTAATATCATTTCTCATATTTTTAAAAAAGCACGTGCGTCTGAGAAGTAATAATTATGGAGTGGAATTTTAGTCTGTTTTAGAGGGTATTTCACCTTTTCACAGTCACAGACTCATGTTTCACGCAATTGTAACTTTATCCAAATGTGTTACAGGTTTGTAGATTAACTAAACTTAGCGTTAATTTTCACGGGTTGAAACTAGGGTATGTCCCTTTAATGCAAAAAAAGGTACCCTAAAAATGTCCCCCCAAATCTTTTGTCTGCCATGCCTTGCCAAATTTCTAGGGAAAATACTACATTAACTAAGAGTAATTTCTTCTAGCCTGATGGGTTATGTATATCAATATATGTGTATTATACTTTTAAAATATACATTACTATCAAAAATTATCATTAATGCCAACATTATAAATTAAAAATGGCCTTAAGTAAGAAAATATTGAATGCCTGACATTTCATCTCCATGCCAGTTTGCTCTGGAGACTGTTGGTCCCTAAATTATTTAGCACTGGCAGTAGATAACCTGTAATATACTTTTGTAATACTCTTTTAATCATGGGGAATGTGTAATGTTTATTGAACATAGATAAATGTTACATTCACAACCTCATGCTAATGCGTTTGGTTGTAATTGTCATTTATCGATGTTCAGTCCACGATCACCTAAGTCAAGAGTTTTTATATATTTCAACTTATTTTTGCGCTTATATCCAATTAAGGTTCAAGCACACTGTTATGGCACACACCTCGGCTATATGGGCTGACTGTCCAGGACAGTTGAGTTACTGTTTGTGGTTAGTTGTTAGTGAGAGAGAAGAGGGTGTAGTGGTCTTTAAAACTCGCTCTGGGTGGGAGCCGGTACCAGACTGCGACACCTGTACCTAACAGCCTTATAGCAGGTAAAATATTACATGGTGTGTTTGTCTTTTTCTTCTCAGTGAACTGACACTGACACGTCTGTTAGCCAACTGATACTGCACTCATACGTTCTTGGGGCGGGACATAGTCCAGTGGCAAAGTGCTGGTCCAGTGGCAAAGTGCTCGCTTGATGTACCGTCGGTCTGGGATCGATCCCCGTCAGTGGGCCCACTGGGTAATTTCTAGTCACAGCCAGTGCACCACGACTGGTATATCAAAGGCTGTGGTATGTGCTATCCTGTTTGCGATGGTGCATATAAAAGATCCATTGCTACTAATAGAAAAATGTAGTAGGTTTCCTCTATGACTGTCAAAATGACCACGTTTGACATCCAATAGCCGATGATTAATAAATCAATGTGCTCTAGTGGTGTCGTTAAACAAAACAAACTTTTTTCTTTTTTTCTTAATTTCTATTAATTTTCTAAGATTTCTGCAATAAATATTCTACGTCGTAACATAGAATGTACGTAATGCTGCGTCTTCCCCCACCCACCTTAACATCACGGAACTGTTATTCAAGTTGTTACAATGTGTGTCATTGTACACAGGTACAGCTTTTTGCTCTAATTACATTCGCAAGCCAAGCCATGGCATAGGATGGGCTTTGTGTTCTCTCCTGAATGGCATTTTTGTCTAACCACATGGTTTGGTGGCAGCTCTGTCAAAAACCGGACCATAAATCGTTCTCTATCGGCTATTAGTGGTGGTTAGCTGACTCCATGCCATGGACTGTACTTTTGTGGTACCTTTTAAGTGTTAGGTATCTTTATTAGGACAGTCGATCACAATGCAGACCTGTTTTACATGAATGTCCCATCATACCCATTCATACATGTGTATTTTTTGTGTGTGTTGTGGATTTAATCTAATTGTATTGAATAACATGTGAAAATAGAACTTGATGAAAATCTAAAATAGATAGTTAACATCATGCCATGGGTTTTATTTCTTGGTGCTTTGTAAATGTTGTGTCAGGCTTATAAGCAGGATATTTTTGAGGAAAAAGAAATATGTACACTATCATTCAGTTCATGTATCGTTTTAATAGGTTACTTTTATTATGCTTTCTTTGGTTTATGGTTGATGGGTGAAACTGTGGGCATATTTTTCTTTTGTGTTGTGGCTTTTCCTGTTATTAATTCCTACTTGTTATATAGGAAGCTATTAGTGTATACAACAAGTTAATAATATACTTATAATGAATAAACAAGTTATAGCAGTGAGAGTTCCTTCTAATTAAATATATGTTATATACTGTGAGTTCACACCATTACAGTGATATTTACATTGGTGAGATGCCTATTTTATGGTATGTTGAACTATATAGTATTATTTAATTTTGGAACAAAGGACTGCTTCCTCAAAAATAGGTTGCCAAAGGAGTTTGTGTGCACATTTCAGACTTCTCTCCCCACCCCCACCCCCAATTTCACACCTTGTTGATCCAAAGTACTGTTATCTGCAGTGTCAGAACTGTGTGTGTTTTGTTAATTACTTATCTGCAAATAGTAGCCAATGTCTACTCACCTGCCTTAGTGGCGCAGTGGTTAAGCCATCATACTATAGGCTGGTAAGTACAGGGTTCACAGCCCAGTACCGGCTCCAACCCACAGCGATTTCTTGAGGACTCATTGGGTAGGTATAAGGTCACTACACCCTCTTCTCTCTTTTTAACCACTAACCAACTAACAACTAACCCATTGCCCTGGACAGACAGCTCAGATAGCCGAGGTGTGTGCCCAGGACAGCATGCTTTAACCTTAATTGGATATAAGCATGAAAATAAGTTGAAATGAAGTGTCTACTCTTAATTACTTATTTGTGATGGTCGTTAATGTGTCATAAGTCAGAATTAGTTGTGATTTCATTGGAATCAAGGTCAAGTGGCCCTACCTCAAGTGTTAGTAATTAGTACTTCATAGGTGACACGGTGCTAGGGGCCGTTAACATTTATCAACATTTCACACTGAACTGATACTACTGTGTGCTGTCAAACCTGGCTTTAGCAGCCACCAAAGCGTAGGTGTACAGGCTCCTATTTTTGTTTGTGTGTGGGGAAGGAGGGGGAGGCTTATTTTTGCCCAGATTAAATGAAAATGCCTGAATCTGAATAACATCATTTATTGATATTAGTATTATACTGTCAAATAGCTATATGCAGTTGCAAATGAATCTTTACACATTTTTACATGGGTTACAACTAATATTGTGGATAGAATGATGAAAATACATGGTAAAAAGGTTTCAGGTCTTTTCATTTTGCCCAAATTTAAGGCGACTGCCTAATACAGGACAGTTTATACTGTAATATATTATTAGTCAACAAAATGTAATATCCATAGTTTTGAATGTCCTGAGACCTGTGTCGTTAAACTAATGTTACTTTCCCTTTTACGGATGTAAAAATTACCTCAACATAATTGCTTTTTTTTTTTATCAATAACTAATAATATACAAACTAATCTGGCTGGGGTTTTAAAAAGTTTGTTTCGACTCTCTGCTAATAGGTGGGTAATGTTACAACAAATCCTTGCTTCAACACTGGTTTAAATCCCATAGTATTCCATTAGCCGAGATTCTAGCAATTCTAATATGCACTGCCATCACTGCATTTTGTTAAACACAAGGGAACTGTGTTTAACAATCCAATCGAGTATATCGTGTAATACCATTAATTGAGACTTCAGTCATTCTAGTACACTGAATGCAGCCTTCTTTCACTGCATTTGTTATATTGGGTGACCTATGGTTAGCAGTTCATGATAGAATATCATATACAGATGAATGAATGAACGAATGGAGGTTTAACGACACCACAGCACATATACAGTTGAATCCCTCTAAAACGAACACCTATGTGACCGAGATAAAAGTCTAGTTTTAAGGGCTATCAGGTTTGGAGAGGTTCAGTTCTGTACTGATACTAGTATTTAAAAGGGGGGTTGTGGAAGTCATCCGGTTTTGAGGGAATTCTTGTTCTGCATAGAGTCCGGTTTTAAGGGGTTTCATGGGGCACGAAATACGAAATAACCTAGTGGTAAAGTGCTTGCCTGATGTGCTGTTGGTCTAGGATTTATCCCCATTATTTGGACCACTGGGCTATTTCTCATTCCAGCCAGTGCACCACAACTGATATATCAAAGGTTGTGGTATGTGCCATCCTGCCTGAGGGTTGGTGCATAAAAAGATCTATTGTTTCGAATGACACAATTTAGTGGGTTTCCTCTCTAAGACTATATGTCAGATTTATCAAATGTTTGACATCCAATAGCGGAAGAGTAATAAATCAATGTGCTTTAGTGGAGTCATTAAACAAAACAAACTTTAACCTTAGCTTTTCTAGCACCATTTGCCAAGACTAGTAATTCTAAAACACACTGAATGTAGCATCTAGCACCATTAGGCATTCTAATGCACACTGCACCCTACATGAGCAGTTTGCTGTACAAGATGAATGAACTGTATTTAGCAATCGAAGGAAGACTTATCCGAAAGTGAAGCAGGTTTCATCATTGACTTAATCAAAGAGATGACTCGCCAGGTCCTCAACTGGCATTTCACTACTCACTGCTTCATGTTGTACGTGAGCAAATTCCTGATTAGTTTTCCATGGGTATTCAATTACAACTCGCTTTTTGTCTCTCTGTCTATGGCATGTATGACGATCACTGCAGACATTTCCACGGTGGGGTCATCAACAATGGATGTCAGTGTTTCACTAATGAAATATCGAGTTGTATTTTACAGAGCATAATAGCAAGGGTAATTGACCCAGGTTCCAGACTGCCAAAGTAGTGAGCTGATAAACTCAATAGTCTTTAAAAATGTGACCACCTCCTCTCCCCACCCACGCCTGCTGCCTCCTTTAAAATAAAACATTTTCTCTATATAGTGTCTTGATTTGTTGCTCATTCTCCTTGGTTTTAATAGAAAACATTGACATATATATATGTGTGTGTGTGTGTGTATGTATGTATACTTCAAATATGACATATATGTATATTGTACTCCAGATATACTATGCTATATACCAAATATATGTCAGTGTTTCATTAATGAAATATCGAGTTGTATTTTAGAGAGTACAATGGCAAGGGTAATTGACCCAGGTTCTAGCCTCCCCAAGAATGATCTTATAAATTCAATAGTCTTTAAACATATGTTGACAACCTGTCGCCACCCACGCCTGCTGCCTCCTTTATATAAAACCCTTTTTCTGGCTTTGTAGTCTTGATTTGTTGCTCATTGCCTCTGGTTCACAGTTTTTAGTGTGGTGGTTTTAGTTGGAGTTGTTATAACATATTTTTAATACATGGTGATTTCAGTTGAAATCTTTGTTTTTTATTTGGAGGTTTGAGTTGAAATATTACTTTTATATATTATACCAAACTTTAGAATGTGCCTTGACAGATCAACACATTGCCAAACAAATTATTCCCATCTCTGCATTTTTGTTATTTGTTGACCTTATCTCGATGTGGATGTTGTGGGGGGAGGGGTTAGATACTCCTGACTGTATCATGAATGGAAAAACAATTATGAGGAGCCATATACGGTGATACCGTATTGAGTATTGATATTTAATCCTTTTGTAGTACTATTTGTTTTAATGTACATGCTATTTGCTAATGAGAGCTAAGATTACTGTCCTTGAACTGGTCTCAGGGGAGTGAGTGGTGTCGTTAAACAAAACAAATTTTGATAGGGAACCAGAGTTATACCGCTTCTTAAAGAGTGAGGTCTGTACTCATCTCATGATAATTTCACCCATCTTTCTACTGGTCTGTATGTGTGTGCATTGGAGGTTGGAGGTGGTAATAATCATCAGATACTTGTCTCTGCACTCATGTTGTACCAACGGGTCAAAGGCCATGGCATGTGCTTTCCTGTCGATGTGAAAATGCATATATAAGAGATCTTTTGCTGCATTAGGAAAAATGTATTGGGTTTTCTCTGATGACTACGTGTCTGAATTAACAAATGTTTGACATCCAGTAGCCGATGATCAATAAAAATCAATATGCTCTAGTGGTGTCATTAAACAAAACAAACTTTTTGAACTAGTCTCAGGGGAACAATTGAAAGATAGAGTTTTTGCTCTCCTTAAAGTACTCGTCTGATAATCATTTCTATACTCATGTTCCTACTGGTCAGTGTGGAGGGGAGGGGTGCATTGCAAGTTGCTGGGGGTAATAATCATCTGATAGTTGCCTCTGCACTCTTTATATCCATTCTTGTGGGTTGGGGGGGGGGGGACACTGGGGGAGAGAAGTAATACTCACCTGATATTTGTCTGCACTGTATGTTGATACTGATGAGGGGGGATGGGGCACTGGGGGAGGGAAGTGATACTTGTCTGCACCCTTTATGCTGATACTGGTGAGCGGGGGATGGGGCACTGGGGGAGGGGAGTAATAATAATCTGATACTTGTCTGCACTCTGTATGTTGATACTGGTATGGGGGGATGGGTGCACTGGGGGAGGGAAGTAATACTTATATGATACTTGTCTATACTCTTTATGTTGATACTGGTGAGGGGTGGGTGATGGGGCACTGGGGGAAGGAAGTAATAATAATCTGATACTTGTCTGTACTCTTTATGTTCATACCGGTTGGTGGGGGGGGGGGGGGGGGCACTGGGGCAGGGAAGTAATACTCATCTGATACTTTATGTTGATACTGGTGAGGGGTGGGGGATGGGGCACTGGGGGAGGGAAGTAGTAATAATCTGATACTTGTCTCTGTACTCCTTATGTTCATACCGGTTGGTTGGGGGGGGGGTGCACTGGGGGAGGGAAGTAATAATAATCTGATAGTTGTCTCTGTACTCCTTTGTTCATACTGGTTGGTTGGGGGGGTGCACTGGGGGAGGGAAGTAATAATCTGATAGTTGTCTCTGTACTCTTTATGTTCATACCGGTTGGTTGGGGGGGTGCACTGGGGGAGGGAAGTAATAATAATCTGATAGTTGTCTCTGTACTCTGTTCATACTCTTCTGATAGTTGTTCACTCTTTATGTTCATACTGGTTGGTTGGGGGGGGGTGCACTGGGGGAGGGAAGTAATAATAATCTGATAGTTGTCTCTGTACTCTTTATTTTCATACCGGCTTGTGGGGGAGGCACTAGGGGAGGGAAGTAATAATCATCATCTGATACTGATCTCTGCACTCTTCGTCCTGCCACCTCTGGGAGTTCACTGTAACAATTACTGCCCAAAACCTTTTGTCTGAGATCCCGACTCCTCTTGCTTTCGCCATTATCAAGGAACAGATGTCCCCGGAGACCTGCTTGTTACTGAAGAACAAATACACCATCAGTAAATTCTCTTGTGTATTTATAGGGGGGAATTATCTTGTTATGGAATTATACATATAGCAATGTGATGGTGCAGGGATGGCTTTAGCTGGATTCCCCAGGTGTAAGAGACCTTCCATCTAATCCACCAGGTTTCTGTTGAGTGATACGACTCCTCTGTGTTCTGTAATCTGTGACAGAACTAATCAATTCTTCCTATTGATCTAATGGGCCACTGGGTGTGAATATTATCTTTCTAATCGCTGTTAATTATGTGCAATGCCACAATGGTTGATGTGGTGGGTTTTTTAAGAGTCGGAAATTACACAAAAACATGAAACGTAACATAAACCAGGTTTTACTGTTATCAAATTATGTGAATCTATATATATATATATATATATATATATATATATATATATATATATATGTACGTTCGTTATGATGGATCTGTTCATGTCATGATGTTCTATACTCAAGTCCATTGAAAATGCACTAGTCAGATTTGTAATAGTAAACAGGATATGACAAGAAAAAACAACAACATTTAACTGATTTTGATTAGCTAGGTGCATTCTGGTAGGCAATAAATATAAAAAAAAAAATGTTATTGTGTATTTCATAACAACCTTGCAAATGTGATAGCAATAACAACTGAACATAAAGGACCTGTTCATTTCACAGTGTTCTAGGTTCATCATAAAGGACCTGTTCATTTCAGTGTTCTAGGTTCATCATAAAGGACCTTTTCACTTCACAGTGTTCTAAGTTCATCATAAAGGACCTGTTCACTTCACAGTGTTCTATGTTCATCATAAAGGACCTGTTCGTTTCACTGTGATCTATGTCCATCATAAAGGACCTGTTCATTTCACTGTGATCTATGTCCATCATAATGGACCTGTTCGTTTCACTGTGATCTATGTCCATCATAAAGGACCTGTTCGTTTCACAGTGTTCTATGTCCATCATAAAGGACCTGTTCGTTTCACTGTGATCTATGTCCATCATAAAGGACCTGTTCATTTCACAGTGTTCTATGTCCATCATAAAGGACCTGTTCATTTCACTGTGATCTATGTCCATCATAAGGACCTGTTCATTTCACAGTGTTCTATGTCTATCATAAAGGACCTGTTCATTTCATAGTGTTCTATGTCCATCATAAAGGACCTGTTCATTTCACTGTGATCTATGTCCATCATAAAGGACCTGTTCGTTTCACTGTGATCTATGTCCATCATAAAGGACCTGTTCGTTTCACAGTGTTCTATGTCCATCATAAAGGACCTGTTCGTTTCACTGTGATCTATGTCCATCATAAGGACCTGTTCGTTTCACTGTGATCTATGTCCATCATAAGGACCTGTTCATTTCACTGTGATCTATGTTCATCATAAAGGACCTGTTCGTTTCACTGTGATCTATGTCCATCATAAAGGACCTGTTCGTTTCACAGTGTTCTATGTCCATCATAAAGGACCTGTTCGTTTCACTGTGATCTATGTCCATCATAAGGACCTGTTCGTTTCACTGTGATCTATGTCCATCATAAGGACCTGTTCATTTCACTGTGATCTATGTCCATCATAAAGGACCTGTTCGTTTCACTGTGATCTATGTCCATCATAAAGGACCTGTTCGTTTCACTGTGATCTATGTCCATCATAAAGGACCTGTTCGTTTCACCGTGATCTATGTCCATCATAAGAACCTGTTCATTTCACAGTGTTCTATGTCCATCATAAAGGACCTGTTCATTTCACAGTGTTCTATGTCCATCATAAAGGACCTGTTCATTTCACAGTGTTCTATGTCCATCATAAAGGACCTGTTCATTTCACTGTGATCTATGTCCATCATAAAGGACCTGTTCATTTCACAGTGTTCTATGTCCATCATAAAGGACCTGTTCATTTCACAGTGTTCTATGTCCATCATAAGGACCTGTTCATTTCACAGTGATCTATGTCCATCATAAGGACCTGTTCATTTCACAGTGTTCTATGTCCATCATAAAGGACCTGTTCATTTCACAGTGTTCTATGTCCATCATAAAGGACCTGTTCATTTCACAGTGTTCTATGTCCATCATAAAGGACCTGTTCATTTCACAGTGTTCTATGTCCATCATAAAGGACCTGTTCGTTTCACTGTGATCTATGTCCATCATAAAGGACCTGTTCATTTCACAGTGTTCTATGTCCATCATAAAGGACCTGTTCATTTCACTGTGATCTATGTCCATCATAAAAGACCTGTTCATTTCACAGTGTTCTATGTCCATCATAAAGGACCTGTTCATTTCACTGTGATCTATGTCCATCATAATGGACCTGTTCGTTTCACTGTGATCTATGTCCATCATAAAGGACCTGTTCGTTTCACAGTGTTCTATGTCCATCATAAAGGACCTGTTCGTTTCACTGTGATCTGTCCATAAAGGACCTGTTCATTTCACAGTGTTCTATGTCCATCATAAAGGACCTGTTCATTTCACTGTGATCTATGTCCATCATAAGGACCTGTTCATTTCACAGTGTTCTATGTCTATCATAAAGGACCTGTTCATTTCATAGTGTTCTATGTCCATCATAAAGGACCTGTTCATTTCACTGTGATCTATGTCCATCATAAAGGACCTGTTCGTTTCACTGTGATCTATGTCCATCATAAAGGACCTGTTCGTTTCACAGTGTTCTATGTCCATCATAAAGGACCTGTTCGTTTCACTGTGATCTATGTCCATCATAAGGACCTGTTCGTTTCACTGTGATCTATGTCCATCATAAGGACCTGTTCATTTCACTGTGATCTATGTTCATCATAAAGGACCTGTTCGTTTCACTGTGATCTATGTCCATCATAAAGGACCTGTTCGTTTCACAGTGTTCTATGTCCATCATAAAGGACCTGTTCGTTTCACTGTGATCTATGTCCATCATAAGGACCTGTTCGTTTCACTGTGATCTATGTCCATCATAAGGACCTGTTCATTTCACTGTGATCTATGTCCATCATAAAGGACCTGTTCGTTTCACTGTGATCTATGTCCATCATAAAGGACCTGTTCGTTTCACTGTGATCTATGTCCATCATAAAGGACCTGTTCGTTTCACCGTGTTCTATGTCCATCATAAAGGACCTGTTCATTTCACAGTGTTCTATGTCCATCATAAAGGACCTGTTCATTTCACAGTGTTCTATGTCCATCATAAAGGACCTGTTCATTTCACAGTGTTCTATGTCCATCATAAAGGACCTGTTCATTTCACTGTGATCTATGTCCATCATAAAGGACCTGTTCATTTCACAGTGTTCTATGTCCATCATAAGGACCTGTTCATTTCACAGTGATCTATGTCCATCATAAGGACCTGTTCATTTCACAGTGTTCTATGTCCATCATAAAGGACCTGTTCATTTCACAGTGTTCTATGTCCATCATAAAGGACCTGTTCATTTCACAGTGTTCTATGTCCATCATAAAGGACCTGTTCATTTCACAGTGTTCTATGTCCATCATAAAGGACCTGTTCGTTTCACTGTGATCTATGTCCATCATAAAGGACCTGTTCATTTCACAGTGTTCTATGTCCATCATAAAGGACCTGTTCATTTCACTGTGATCTATGTCCATCATAAAAGACCTGTTCATTTCACAGTGTTCTATGTCCATCATAAAGGACCTGTTCATTTCACAGTGTTCTATGTCCATCATAAAGGACCTGTTCATTTCACAGTGTTCTATGTCCATCATAAAGGACCTGTTCGTTTCACTGTGATCTATGTCCATCATAAAGGACCTGTTCATTTCACAGTGTTCTATGTCCATCATAAAGGACCTGTTCATTTCACTGTGATCTATGTCCATCATAAAAGACCTGTTCATTTCACAGTGTTCTATGTCCATTATAATGGACCTGTTCATTTCACAGTGTTCTATGTCCATCATAAAGGATCTGTTCGTTTCACTGTGATCTATGTCCATCATAAGGACCTGTTCATTTCACAGTGTTCTATGTCCATCATAAAGGATCTGTTCGTTTTACTGTGATCTATGTCCATCATAAAGGACCTGTTCGTTTCACAGTGTTCTATGTCCATCATAAAGGACCTGTTCGTTTCACAGTGTTCTATGTCCATCATAAAGGACCTGTTCGTTTCACAGTGTTCTATGTCCATCATAAAGGACCTGTTCGTTTCACAGTGTTCTATGTCCATCATAAAGGACCTGTTCGTTTCACAGTGTTCTATGTCCATCATAAAGGACCTGTTCATTTCACAGTGTTCTATGTCCATCATAAAGGACCTGTTTCACAGTGTTCTATTCACAGACCTGTTCTATGTCCATCATCATAAAGGACCTGTTCATTTCACAGTGTTCTATGTCCATCATAAAGGACCTGTTCATTTCACAGTGTTCTATGTCCATCATAAAGGACCTGTTAATTTCACAGTGTTCTATGTCCATCATAAAGGACCTGTTAATTTCACAGTGTTCTATGTCCATCATAAAGGACCTGTTCGTTTCACAGTGTTCTATGTCCATCATAAAGGACCTGTTTATTTAACAACACACTTAACACATTTTTATTATGGTTGTATGACGTCCAATGTTTATTTTAGGATAATTTGGAGAGAAAAAACAGTATTCTATACAAATGAATTTTTTTTTTTTTTTTACAAAATACCCATTACCAGTTCTGATTTTGAATTATATGTAATCATTAGTTTAACAGTAACAGTGCTGTTAAATTATTCCCTCTACTTTTATGTTAACTAACTGATAAAAATTCAGTTTGTCTTAATGACACAAAAAGCAATAAAATAAAGACTCGATCATCATTTTCTGCTTATAATTATATGTATTGTCTGGCTTTCAGGAAACTAGACTGTTAAATGGCTAACTTTATGACTGTAATGAATAAGTCTTAAATTTATTACAGGTGCCTGACTAATGGATTACGTTTAGTTCAGGTGACTGGACATACACTGGTATTATCTAGTGCATAATAGATGGATTATTTTAGATGACTGGACACATTATACTACAGTTTTTTAGTAGATTGATGGATGGATGGATTAAGTTCATTTTAGGTAACTAGAAATACTCAAATATTATTTACTGGAATGATATATGTGGATTTTCATTTTAAGTGACTTGACATACACTAGTATTGTTTAATGGGTCAATGTATGGATTCAGTTTACTTTAAGTGACTGAGAATACTCTAATATTATTTAATGAAATAATACATATATGTGGATTTTCATTTCAGGTGACTGGACATACACTAGAATTGTTTTTAAAATGATTAATGAATTCAGTTTAATGTGGGTGACCTGACATACACTATTGTTTAATGGGACAATGAGTGAATTCAGTTTATTTTAGGTTATTTTAGGTGACTGGAAATGCTCTAGTATTGTTAATGGAATAATATATGTATGTAGATTTTCATTTTAGGTGACTAGAATTGTTTAATGGATCAATGAGTGAATTCAGTTCATTTTAGATTACTGGATATACACTAGTATTGGTTAATGGCGTGATGAATTACTTTTGTTTTAGGTAACTAGAAATACTCTAATATTATTTAATGGAATGATATGTGGGTTTTTATTTTGAAGTGACCTGACATACACTAATATTGCTTAATGGAACAATGGATGGATTGAGTTTATTTTGGTTGACTGGACATACACTAGTATTGTTTTATGGAATGATGGATAGATTAATTTTATTTTAGGTGACTGGTTACATATTACTTTCATTTAGTGGAATGACGAACAGATTCAGTTTATTGTGGATGAATGGACATACACTAGTATTGTTTAATGGATGGATTAATTTTAGTCTGGAAATACAGTTAGTATTGTTTAATGGGACAATGGATGGATGGAAGTTTATTTTAGGTGACTGGACATACACTAGTATTGTTTAATGGAATGATACACTGATAAATGTTTTTTTCTCCCTCTCTGCTTCATTAGCTGGAAGCGAGGGCTGCAGCTTGTGATTGAATGATGGTGTCACAGCGTCTTCCAGTGTGCTGTGATTGACTATTGTGTCACTGTGCGCCATGCCAGTCTGTGGTTGTGCAATAAACATGATGAATCCCCTGTCTTGCACTTCATTGATCTCCCCAGCTCTTCCCCAAGGAGGAAAGTTTTGTTGTTGGATGTAGGAAGATTAGATAACACACGTTAGACTGTTAGATACAACAGATATGTACTGGTCTGTGCTAAGGCATTGTACACTAGGGGGAATTCTCACAGTTTGCTTTCAACTGGTTCATTGCCACTGCACTGTTTTTCACCTGGATGTGGGATTCATGCCAAACCAGGTGGTTAAACTATTTGCTGAACATATACTATGTTCAATGCATGAACAGTATATTATAGAGATAGAGATAGATATAGATAATATAGATAGATATATATATAGATAGATATATAGATATATATGTAATTTGTTACTGAAGAGACAGGGTTTCTAGAATTTTTATAAAATCTAATAGCCATGGGATCAGTGATTTTTTTTTTTAATTTACTATCCACGATTCAAAATTCATTGGCCCTACTTTACTTTAAGTTAATATAATTTTACTAAATAATAGTAATAATTGGATATGTCACATAAAGAGAGCTTAAAACAATTCATTAACCATTGGACATGGCAACAGTAGTTATTTACTAGCCCAGCATTGAATATCATTAACCATGGGGGTGTAGCTACCATCTAAGAAGCCCTGTAGGATGGTAATTGTACATGTATATATATGTATAAGTTATGAATTATAAAAATCCTTAGAATGCAGCTAAGTATCTATTTTCTTCAAGTTATTGTCACAAACCCTATAGTCTACCCGTGAAAATGGACTTTTTAAGTTTGGTTAATCTACAGACCTGTAATACATTTGGATAATGTTACATTGGATTGAAACAAGTGTCTGTAACATTGAAACTGAAAAATGGATAATCTAAACAATAAAATCTAGTAATGTCTGATTTCAGTTAAAATGGCTCTACAAGCGAAAAATATGTCACAGTGCTTAAAAATTAGTCTGTTACTTTAAATAATCTGTGTTGCAAAATGACAGCATCTAAAAATGTGTATTCTGTAAAAACTTACCCTTGGATTCATTTGCATACCTTCTGGCACACATGCAATACAGGATGTATTGTGTAACAGACAGTCATATAATAATTTCAATATCTGTTAGGTGTGCCATCTGTTTGAACAATAAAAGTAGCACCTGTTCTGCATTAATATACAAGTTTACGTCTATCTATCTGCAGGGGTTGGGTTTTAATTTTTGAGGAACATGGCACATGTTGCCTTTGATTAAATAAAATAAATTAGGGCACCAATGCAATTTTAATAGGCTCTAAAGGCAAACTGCTTTGATGAAGGCAACTTACTTTCAAGTTTCTCAGACAAAAATGACTTCACCTAAGGTCGACGACAGTCACTTTTTGCACCCTTGTTTTGGCTTCGTACACAGTAAATAAAACATATCCAACGGTAATTTTTTGATATGATATATTTGACAAAAGGTCCTTTTTTTTCTTTTATCTTTTGAGACTTAAAATTAATATTTTGTCCAGAATTATGAAAAATAACAAAATACCAACCTGTAAACAATGTCCGCTTGTTATAGAAATTTGACAGGGGTCAAGGTTAGTAGACCAGTTTTTATTTTAATGTGGTGAAGCATTGTAATAATATAGCTAATTTTGAATTTGAATAAAGTTAGTATTCTAATGATGTCACTTTGAATCGCCTTAAAATAACCATACACTGGGTACATGACGTTTCCATTTTAAAACGCTGGAAAAATTCCAATGCAAACTTGCTATTGAAAATATTTTGTTTGAACATTACTAATGCATCTGAATGTGTTTGAAGAAAATCTTGTGATTAAAAAATTGTACCTTTTTACGAAATATGGATTTCAAGTGAAAATACAGTAAGATACACTATATTTATTGTGTATGAACCCAAAACAAGGGTGCGAAAAGAGACCTTAGTTGTGCTTTGGGCTCTAGCCTATGCAGTTTGTTGAATAATGATGCCTTTTATCATATTATCAGTGATAATTTTACTGTTTCTAACATTATACAACATGGAATGTATGGGAAGGGTAAACCAGGTAGGACACCACAACATTTTACTTATCGTTGACAACATCCAATTTTCGGGGCACAGCAACAAGTAAGGAGGGGAATCACAGCATTTGCCGTTGTTGCCATGGTAAAATTTGAACCCTGTATTTGATTGTTATACAAACCATCCTTTTTTGTCAGTTTCCTTTGCTAATTATTGTACACATATATTTGTTTACACCTTGGCACATTTTCAACTAAGTCTGTTGGTATAGTAGATGGTAAAGAAAAACGTGTTGGCTCACCTAGGTTTCTACTACTATCAGCAATTGATTGTTTTTAATGCATGTTTTCATAGACATACATGTAACAGCATATGTACCATGATTATTATACATCATTTGTAGGGCACTATAGAGGGGCAGGATGTATCCCAATGGTAAAGTGCCTTCCTGGTGTGCGGTTAGTCTAGGATTGATCCCCATCGGTTGGCCCATTGGGCTATTTCTTGTTCCATTGGGCTATTTCTTGTTCCAGCCAGTGGACCACAACTGGTATATCAAAGGCCATCGTATGTGCTATTCTGTCTGTGGGATGAACCATATAAAAGATCCCTTGCTACTAATGGAAAAATGTAGCGGGTTTCCTCTCTATGACTATATCAAAATCTCCATATGTTTGACATCCAATAGCCGATGATTAATAAATCAATGTGCTCCAGTGGTGTTGTTAAACAAAACAAACAAACATTGTAGGGCACTAAACCAGTCCTTAAATACATGTACTATAATGTTTAAAATCAGAAGAGATACGTACCCACTGACACCCACACCCTCACCCAGCCCATTTCTGATCAATCAGTTATATACTGAATGCTAGCTTAATCTATTTCTATATCTACAGCATAGACTCTTAATTTGATGAATCTTTGAGATAGCTGGTCATGTTTTGTGCAATGGGACATTACCTGTCCTGTCACAGACTTGAACATGCTGTTATTAGTGGACCTCCTTGTGTACAGGTTTCGTGTCAGAACCTCATTACCTCTGCGGAGTCCGTAATCCAGTAGTTTGTAGCAATTGCTCCAGGTTGAAGGTGAAGTATACACGGTTACACCATCAAAGGGAGAACTAACCGAGGCATGTTAATGTGGTAACCAGCCACCAACCAAGATTAATTGTACCTCGTCCCGGTAGACCAATTTCCCAGAACAGCTGACCACAGGTAAGTGGCTACGGTACATCTATATTGCAAAGGTGTTGATCAAAGTTCAAGATGGAAGTCACAGAAAGTGTTTTAAAATATCGAGTTTGATGTACCTTAATTCTATCAGTGGTGGAGGAGTTGCATGATGGAACAAAATGTTAGTCCATCTTTCTGGTTATGTTGGGTTATAATTTATAGTCTAATCAACACTTCATGAAAGATGCATCAAATTCACAGAAGGTATATCAAAGCCAGTGCTGTCATGTTATAGAAAGGATGTATCTTTATATCTAAGATCCTTTGCTAATTCATTAAAGGAATGCTTAAGAAAGGCTTTTGGACTGGTATGCAATATCAACAAGTATATTATTATATTTAATTAATAAAACGGTTAAATGTGGTGGCTATTAGATATAATGGGCACAGCTATTTTGTTCCATTTCAGTGAATACGCCCTCTGGCGAGCTGGTGGTTACATAATACTTAACGAATGAGTCTTAGAACTAGAGAAACAAATCTACCTGTTTTTTTACGAAATGATAAAATAGTCATGCATTACAATGTTCTGTAATAATATACATCCCAGTAAGCCAGCAATAAGTATATATATATATATTATTTTTCAATACAAAATAAACCACCACTGTCAAAGTGGCTACGCAACAAGTTGAAATAATATTACCATGTTTTGTCCATGCTGAAATGATACACAGAGTGTTTTCTTAGTTAATTGGTCTATTCCGTTCATTGCCTCTACCTGTGATTCCTGATTGGCAGGTGTATCTATTTAATAGGTAATCGGACAAGCAAATTAATTACTGCTGTCTAGACACCAAAAGACATACTACAGGTATTGTCATAACCTGTCGACCCTAAAATGGTAATGGACATGGTTTATTACTGTATATAGTTCCCATCTAAAATCACAGAACTTACCAATTACATAGTCCCAAAGAAAAGAAAATTATCACTTGGGTATCGTGGGTTGTAGTTTTTGCTCCAACGTAGCATACCAATAGACCTAATAGTGTACATTTTTCCTTTGGATTATTTAACAGAGAAAACTACTTATAACCCCATTTCGTTACGTTAATGCAACTTGAAATATATTTAATTAAATAGTTTATTATCACGTCATTTATGTTGTTTTACATGTCAGGCTGATCAAAGAGAAGCGCCTTGTCATAAATTACTGCTTTTGTTTACACTGTGCATACAGGAGTTGTCAGCAGCTTACGTCACTTTGCCCCAAGCTTTAGTACCGGACGTCTT
This sequence comes from Gigantopelta aegis, assembly GCF_016097555.1. Taxonomy (NCBI): domain Eukaryota; kingdom Metazoa; phylum Mollusca; class Gastropoda; order Neomphalida; family Peltospiridae; genus Gigantopelta; species Gigantopelta aegis. The sequence continues at coordinate 82,135,090 of NC_054701.1, forward strand.
GAAAAGAAAACAAAATGGCTGCCCCCAGTTAGCAAAAATAATCACATTTTTTATTAACACTAAAATTACGCGTTATTCATTTGTTAAAGTGTTAGTATGTGCTGGTGGTTTGGGTATGCATCTTTCCAACACATAAGGCTCATCTTTTTGTTTACTTTCCTTTTAACAATTTTTGTAGGAACATCCAATGTTTAAAGTTAAAGTTTGTTTTGGTTAACACCACTAGAGCACATTGTTTTATTAATCATCAGGTATTGTCAGATATTTTCAGAAATATATTGTCGTAAAGAAAACCTGATACATTTTCCCGTTAGCAGCAAGAGATTTTTTATATTCCCTTTTCCACAGGCAGGACAGCACATACCAATCCTTTAATATACCATTTGTGAGGTACTGAATAGGATAGAAAAAACCAGTTCGAGAATGTGTCCACTGATGGGGTTTGATCCTATGATCAAAGCACATCAAAGGAACACACTACCAACTAAACTAGATCCACCCCTGAAAGGTACATCAAATTCACAGATGGTGTATTAAAGCCTGTACTGTCAGTCATAGAAAGGGCATACAAAGATTACTTGCCAATTCATGTACACGTTTAGTAGGAATATCCAGGATTTCAGCTGGATTCCAAAAAGTATGAGGAATTTTGTGAAGTTGGTCTGAAAATCTGTATCTATATATTCAAATATAATATATATTTATCAACTTCCATTCCATTCAGTTCAATTGGCATTTAGCCAATGACAATCTGGCAACATATTTTAAATATTGTGTACTACATGCTAATTCTTATATAACATTTGTCGGCTGGTAAAAGCTATATAAAAAAAACCTTGAAAACAAAAGAAAGGGGGTTTAAATCCTGTGACACATTTCTCTAGGTTGACTGACATGACTGAATTCTTCACAATCTTCTCCAGTTTGAGATTTCTTCAGACTTGTGGGTCTATCAACAGTATTTCTCCCTTTGTTAGTGTGTACCTGTTGCACCGTTATCATACCTATTCTTCACTCGATATCTGTAATGTCTATTTCTGTAAATGTCAGCTACCGGATTGGCGTGCAGATCAGGTGTACTGTAAATAATAGATATAATGGCTTGTTTTTGAAGTTGCCATTGCCTCTGGTATGAAAGGTGCAAACATAAGCGAGGAAAAACATTTTTTAAAGCATATATCGGTCTCTGCTGCCGGGAATATGATAGGCTGTTTGTATTCCATATGCATGTAGAGCTGACGAGGTCTACATAAAATGAACCCAAATATTTGTGTGTTCAAAGTGGCCAAACTAAGCCTACAGCAGAGAAATCTAATAGGAAATGGCAGGTGAGTACATATATAGTAGGAAAGGAAAAGAAAGGAATGTGTGTTTAATGATGGCTCCGTGCATGCATTTTAAACATCTGATGTCTAACATCAGGGGCAGATCTAGGATGTTATGAGGGGGTCACAAAATTCTAAAAAGGGCAGTTTGATTTTTTTTTCAAAGGCAACAGAGATCTGAGCTATTAAGGGGGTTTTGGGGAGGTGACATGCTCTGAAAAGTTTGAAATAAACTTCCTCAAAAACACATTTTCAGGGATTTTTTAATGTTTATTGTGGATGATGAATAAAAAATAAAATAAAACCAAAAGTGAATAAAAAGGGCACTGTGGATCTGCTATTGAACATGTCATGGAAAGTCATGGATTTTGTTTGATAACAAAGTGTATGAAATCTAAAGGTGTTTATGCAGGCATTTTAGTGGGTGGGTGCATGGGGGATATCAAAGTCTGGCTTGTCTATGATTCCAACACCCCCCCCCCCCCCCCCCCCCGAAACCCACCACCTACACCCCCTCCTGATTACTAACTTTAAACAAATATTAAATTGTTATTTGAATTTATCAACTTTGACAAGGCACATTAATCTAAAACATTTAATTGTACCAGACTCTGTGTTTTGAATGCCACATTAATCTAAAGCTCCTGACTTGTGCCAGACACTATTTTGAATACTGTGTCTGTCAGTAACTGTATCTGTGTATAGGCAATATGTCAGTATGTGGGATGACCCTATAATGTACATGTACATGATGTATGTTGTACATACAGGTGGTGCTAGACACTGGATCTTGTCTGGAGGTCACAAACAGCTACTACCGATATGTCACATTCTTGGCTCACAGTTGTTATAAATTATGCAGTTTTTGTGTGCATGACCTTCAAAGCCTTTCAAAGTGGACCTTTCATCTGGCCCAGACCTGTAGCCATTTGTCTGTTTAAGGTTGGCATACATCACATTCTTTACTTTGACTATTTTAGTCATGTGGGTACCTTTTTTTTGTTGGATGATGTAGCAGAAACAGGTTTTGGTTCTGTCACTCCTCTCTTCGACATTATGGTTCTTAATCATGAAAAAAGAAAAGAAAATTTTATTAATTAAGCCATTATATTTCTACGAGCAGTTTTCCATCACATGGTATGAGCATGGTGTGGATGTGATTACAAAAACATGTGCTGCTCATGTATAGAATCACTGCTATAAATATTGATAAAATCTTTCTTTTTTTCTTGTGTCCATTTTCCAAAAACTATGTGCATTGAAATTGACACTGAAACAGACACTGTTATCTCCAAGATTGCTAACATGCATGTAAAAACACACTGCAAGTGTGGGGGTAGTAAATGATAATTTTATTTCAGAGGCCTCTTCCTGGCTTTTATCTTGAGCTCCTGGTCTTGTTGACCAACTGCCTCTGTTTTCACCCTTTTATAGATGTCATTAATTTGTAAGTGTTCATTTGCGTAAAACAGTCATTACAATATTGTTGTCTGTTTATAACATACACACAGTCTAAGATTATCTTTAAAGGGATTGAATCAAAACACTTGAGATATTGATCTATACTTAATAGTTCTTAGTAAAAATTATGCCGTAAAATATTCTGGGCACTCCAGATTACAGAGATCAAATGTTTGGTGGTATAGTAAACCTGCCTGTATAAATAGTCAAACCTGCTATATAGCAGCCACCAGTTAAGATGTTACATAAACATGTATTCTCCCAAATTGGTGTAGTACAAACTAACCTGTATTAAGCAGCCACTTGTTTTAAAAGACCATGTTTTGATATTCCCTTTGGAAGCTGCTTAACACAGCTTTCTCTGTACATATAGCAGACTGTGGATTATATTTCAAAACAAATCTGTTCAGTTGCTTAAAGTTAATTTACCATATGCTTTTGGATAATATTTCAAACAAATGATAATTATTCAACCAACTTTAATGGCTACTATTTAAATTCTTTTGTTACTCCAATTAAGCTGATTAAAAAAAAAAATCAATAAAACAATAATATCTGTATAATTATATAGTGAAGTTAATTTTCATTAATTTAACAAAGGCCGCCTAGCTGTTGTGCCAATTGTGTCTAAACCCAGAAAATTATCTTTTCTTCTGTCATTCTATACAGATTTCAATTAATAGGGTTACGGCATTAAGTAAATTATATATTGGGCTTGTTGGGTAAAACCCAATATTTACACATTGGCTTCAGGTTCAAAGGATAGTTAATAAGCCACGGTTTGATGATGTATTGTTAAAAGATGATAAAAGAGCAGTTACGGTTGAGTTATGGTGTCGCGTAGCTCCAATCACCATTATGTGTATTGATTTCCCAATAGCTCCCATTATAGTCGTGGACGTTTTATCACTCGCTGACCTTAAATTGTAGTCGGAATATTTTGTACCTATTTGTTCCTTAAGTTTATGAGGCTGGATTTGTGCTTGTTTGAGAAATTCATTGTTGACTCTGATACATATACAATGTACATGTATGCATAATATTATGGCTGTACATTTATATATGTATTTTATATTTAATGGAATATGTTGTTCCTCATGAAGTAAAAATATATAATAGGAGGAAATTAATTAAATCCATCTCATTATGTCAACAAAATGTATGATTAGATGTAATAAAAATGAAGCTCTTTTCTGTCCAAAGTTTATGTTGGATTCTTAATACATTTTGTGAGAACTGAATGAAGTAATGCATCAAAAAGTAAATAAGCAGTAGGAAGTTTTGTTCATTATCAACATGATGTAGCTCTAATCAAACAGATCCTTGTTTATTTCAGCTTTATGATAACCAAATTCTTTGAAAAACTTTATTATTAGTTTTAATAATGGTATACTTATTTTCATTCATAATGTAGTAATGTTTGAACGAAAGATAATGCACAGTGGTGGTCAACATACTTAAATTGGCTGATTTTGACCTGGTAAAAATAGTTACTTTATTTCATTTTCTTTTATAGGTTGCTTGTATTAAATCTTTGATTTTGCTGAACTAAAAAAAAGAAAGAAAGAAGTTTCTTCTTATAATATGCATTAGTATCATGTTTAATTTTTTTTTACTGATAACAGCTGTAGGAGGGGAGATAATTAGGTTGCTGTCATTAGCTATACTGAAAACAGATCCTATATTAATTTTTCATTTTGGGTTCATGATACTATATTCTTTCATGTTTTGAAAACTATTGTCAGTTCTGATGTTTTTGTTGTTTTTCATACTGAGCACAATAATGATATATGTATGTATTTTAAAGAATCAGTAATACTGATACTAGTAGGATAAGTCACAGCAGTCAAAAAACCCCAACTGTTCTAGCTTGGTTATATTTATGCAACCATGAAAAAAAAATTTCTTCTTAGAATATATGTCAGAATTTCTAAATATTTGATATCCAGTAGCCAATGATAAATTTAATCAATGTGCTCTAGTGGTGTCATTAAACAAAAATAAATTAATGAATGTTTAACAACACCCCAACACAAAAATACATTGTTATTGGGTGTTAAACAATGGTCAACATTAATATAAAATTTTATCCTGCAACCACTGTTTCTACTGACAGATTATGGTGACCGATTATGGTGACCGATTAAAGCAAAGTCATAAGTGAATACTAGCAGATTATGACTTTTAACGTCACTCATATGACGTCATACGCATAGCTACATTACAAAATTTGACCTCTAGGTCATCGTACAATGGCTGAAATAACAGAAATAATAGCTTTTCCCCTTAATTTTTATGGTCTGCAGGATAAAGATAATAACTAGTTACTGACGTCGGATATCTGCTTTATCCTGTTCAGGCCCATTCTTACCGTGACAGGATAAAGCAGATATCCGATGTCATTAACTAGTTATTCTCTATAAAAATGCAGTGTAAAAGGATGTGCTAAGTTTAATGTCATTAAACAAAACAAACATTAACTTTCAACTCTTAAGACTAAACCTCATCTATTTATTATAACACCATTAACTTCAGTGCCATAGACAGACAGCTGGTATACATGCCCGGGACGGGAGTGTTTATCCTTGGTGGGCGGTGAGCATGTAAATAAGTAATCAGCATCACCTGTGTATCATAACACTTCTTGTGCTTTTCAGCCTTTGATGTGATGTTACATAACATATTTATGTGTCTGTGTACCACAGTGGCATAATGCTTCATAAACAAGATACCATGGACATGTTAATATTACATCATCTGTTGTGTGTTCCATGCTAATTATTATTGTGATTTGGTTCAGCATGGCCTGGTTTGGATTACAGGGCTGGGAATTTAATTATAAACAAGCAAGAACAAGCATTGGTAAGTGAAGTGTCATTAGTTTTCTGGGCATCTGTGTCATATAGCTTTCCAGCCCCTAGACCCTGTCACTGGCAAAGCCAGAGGTTGTGCCCAGGTGGTGGGGTGGGGGGGGCTATGCCTGAACCTTTTGAGAATAGTCTTGGCACTTTGTTGTAACGGTCAGTTGGTCAATCAATCAGTTGGTCGGTCAATCAGCCAGCTGGTCCTCTAGATATAAGAGTACACAAAACAACAATAAAGTCACCTATTTTAAATTGGTTTTCAGCGCATTTCACTAATTAATTGTCTTTGTGGATGTTGTGATTCAGAGTAAAGTGTGTAAATAAAGAACTTGCCATGTTCCAGCTGCTGGTACTTTCTTGCACTTCCCACCCATTCCAAACTCCAAACCCTTTCCTGTCCTGGACGGATGAGCCGGCCTAAGTCGATGCCCATGACAGGTGTATGCTACAACAGCTAACTTTGAATGTGCATGTTAAGCTCTTTAACCTGACCTGACCTGTAATATTTTCCAGCCTTCGGAACATAAGGCTGGTACGTACTGGGTTCACAGCCCAGTACCGGCTCCTGCCCAAAGCAAGTTTTAATGACTTGATGGGTGGCTGTAAGACCAGTTCACTGACTTCTCTGTCACTCTCACTAACCACTAAAAACTAGCCTTTAATCTTCTGTCCAGGACAGACAGCCCAGATAGCTGAGGTGTGTGCCTGGGACAGTGTTTTGAACCTTAATTGGATGTATGCACAAACATAGGTTAAAATGAATGAATATTTTTAGCATTACATAGTAATTGTGTCTGTTGGATACCATTTATCTTGCTCTGGTTACATCTTGTTGTTTAAAAACATATCCTGCTTGTGTTTGATCATTAGATGTTCTGAAACAGCTCATTGTAAGATTGTATCTAACAGCCACTCGAGATGGATCAACTACTTGAAATCTTAAGTGCATTATACACCAAACTGCCACAGCATCTTGATGCACTTCAGTATGGACATACCATATTCAATTACAAAGATATCTGATTTGCTCTGAATGCAATCTGCATATGCATGTGGAAGTTGGTGTTCAATTCCAGTTCTTTTTGGTTGTAATTCTTGATATGTCAGCTGACAGTATGGGTTGGTTCCAGTGTTGTGTTTTTGTAAATGAGATTACACAGTGGTGTAATGTGGGTTGCCAGCTCCCAGGGCAAGGCAAGTAACCAGAGGACCATTAGCAATCCCTGAGTCCCTTCCACCAGTCCAGAATTTTGCACCTATGGCAACCGCCCCAATGGCCCCGCTTACGCTATGCCATATGGAGTCTCCCATATGTGATTAAGTGTTATAAATATGGACTATAAAAGTAGGCAATGAGATGCTCCCACCCTTTTCCTGTCCTATGTGTTCAAATCTAAGGTGTATGAATTTCCTTAAGAAATTAAATGCATGCATTATTTTCGTGGTTGGACTATATAAGTCAAGTAGAAAGGGTTTGCATCGGTAAATCTGCACCACCAACCAAAAACCTCCTTACATGCTTCTGATTCAACCTTTCGGCAAACCACCCGTTTCGAGCTAGTATTTGGAACCTTTTAGACCAGCCGAGCTGGCAGTGCATCATCAGAACCTGTAATCTAGGACATGCTTGCGTGCTTCCTGCAATTATTCAGTTTAAGCTAGTATTTGGACCTTTTTACAACCTTGCTGCAAGCTTGCTACCCCCTTCCCACCCCCCCCGACAGCTGTCCCGCAAGCTTGCAACGATGCATTAATCACGTGGTGAGCGTCCTGCAAGCATCGAATATAAGCTGGTAGGCACAGCTTCCTGCAGCTTGGTACAGGCTCTCTACAAGCTTGCATCAGTGCAGTTTTAAGGACATCAATGGGTAATTGTGTAAGACCACTACATGGTTTTAAAGTGTCACTAACAGTTAAAACAAACTACTAACAGCTAACATCTAACCCACTGTCCTGGACTGACAGCCCAGATAGCTGAGGTATGTGCCCAGGACCTTAATTGAATATAAGCATGAAAATAAGTTGAAATGAAATTAATCAAAACCAAATTTAGTATGTCAAGAGTATTAGGGTTTTTTCAGCTAAAGTAAATACAGACTTTGATAGTCCATCAGATTCTGTTGATTGCTAGGTACTTACTTTTAAGTATTTGCATATATCCAATTACGGTTCAAGCACACTGTTTCGGATACACAGTCTATAGCAACCTGGACTGCCTCTCCAAATTTAATAGTTAAAGAAAAAAGGTTTCGCATGCATGCACATGTATGCACACACATATGTATGCTCACACACACACACACACACACACACACACACACACACACACACACACACACACACACACACACACACACACAGACACACACACACACACACACACACACACACACACACACACCAGCTACGTCACTGATGGTGTGTCTGGTTACACTTATAGGGAAGCGGACTTTGTTTTGGAGATACATGGCTTCACAGCTGCTTTGTTTGATCAATACGGTCTGCTGTTGTCTGATGACAAGTCAGTGATTGGTCAAGGTGAGAGGAATCAAGTGATGATCCACGGCTTTTACATTCATCAATACAACATGTTCTCTGTTTGTTTTGTGGGTTAGCCGACTCTCGGCACTTTACTCGGCTCAACGCAAGCTCCTCTGGCTAGGCTAGGGCTGTGTAGAGTTGGATCTCTGTTCCTCTTGTTATCTGGTGTGAGCTGGAATATGGACAACTCTGTGTAGAATCTGTCACGTATGTCAAATACACATTGGTTGTAAGAATACACTGTGGTGGTTTGTCGTCTTTATCATGGTTATACACACATACATTTGCTTATATTTTGGTGGCATTTGTTGCACATATAACTAGATGGTTAAAGTAAACTATCATGACTTTTCAGTTTCAAACAGAATTAAAAAAAAGTTTGTTTTGTTTAACATCAACACTAGAGCACATTAACGTAATTATCAGCTATTGGATGTGAACTAGATGGTTAAAGTCAACTAGATAGTTAAAGTAAACTGTCATGACTTAATTTTCAAACATAATTAAAAAAGTGTGTTTTGTTTAACACCACCACTAGAGCATATTGATGTAATCATCAGCTATTGGATGTCAAACGTTTTATAATTTCGACATAGGAAATCTGCTACATTTTTCCATTAGCAGCAGGGTATCTTTTACATGCACTTTCCCACAAACAGGATAACACAATCATTGAAGTACATTTGGCTTGTCTGAGCAGATTTTCAGTTGTCGAGACAAACAGACAAGTGCTTATTTCAAACACTGTAATCCTACAACATTTTTACAACAGATGAACATTCTATCACTGTATTTAAAGCTAAACCCTCCTGTTTCTAATAAAAAGATGTAAAAAAAAAAATTGAGTAGGAAAAAGAAGATGTACATTTTGTATGACATTTAAGATATAAGGCCATCTTTTGTTATGGAATAACCATGCATGGGTGTTATTCATCAGCATGTTTCATGATTATCACAATCCTGAGGTCTTTAAAGACTGCCAACCCTTTGATCCCACCCATCTGTGTGTTTGCACACCTCCTCATTGATGCCTGGAATGTAATCTGTGGAGGGTTATATGTGTGTGTGTTTCTGCATGATAGGTCTGCACACAGTGTAAGGGGCACATCTCCAAGCACTGGGGATAGTACATCAAAGACGGAGCAGAGAGATCAACAGGCTATCACTCAATGTGATATAAAGGTGATAGAGCAAAGTTACCAGACCTGGCATCAGTTACTTGTCTTGTACTGGCTGTATCCTCCCTGGCTAGATCATTGATCTGGCCAGCCGGATGCCATAACACATGTAATGATCAGTCAGTCAAGCCTTCCAATACAAAGTGATCAACTAATGGTTGATAAGTTAGATAATTAGTGAGCTAAAGTGTTATGATATATGCCATAACATCAGCCAATCAAGCACTTTAATACAAAGTGATCAACCAAGAAGAAATGGTAATGAATGAGATAATTAGTGAACTATAGTGGTATGATATACATACAGGGATTCGACAACACATGTAATGATCAGCCAATCAAGCATTCCAATACAAAGTGATCAACCAATAAAACGTGGTAATAAATGTGATAATTAGTGAACTACACTGGTGTGATATACCTACAGGGATGCCAAAACAAAATATTAGGCCTAACAATAACATATATTCAAAACACAAATTAATATTTAAACTTCTTTGTAAATTATGGGATCAAATTCACAGACAAACAAATGTGATGAAAAATATATTGTTAACAATGAAACATGATACTCTAATATATTACAATTTACACTAGTAATATTAGATCATTTTATTCTAATTTTAGTATAATATTTATGTTCAACTGATTTCATATAACTGTACGTAAACACAGCCACATTTTGTTTCTGGCAACTAACAACTTTTTTTTTTCATCAGATACGTTGTAGTCATTTTGTGATATACATGTGAATATGAACAAGTCTGCATGACCATCAAACAAATTGACTTTATGTTTCAGTGATTAATAATTCCAATTGCATGACTTCTTGTGATATCTATCAGAATATGAACAATTCTGCAGGGCCATCAAACAAATTGGCTTTATTTTTCAGTGATTGATTATTCCAATGTCTTGATCATTTGCATTGTTATTTTCTTGAGATTTGATACTGGCATGAAACAAAAGACTGATTGCATTGTACATACACAGTGATTTCCATATGTATTGTTCTCATTACAAAAGAAAATGTTCTCATGTTTTTCAATTATTTCAACATTGAGACTGGTTTTCACTCAAATTTGTTGTATTTTTTTGTATTTTGTTTTGTTTTGTTGCAGAATATTTTGTTCTTGGTTTTGTATAACATTTTATGCAATTATTATTTTGTTAATCATTTATTTAAAAAAATACTTTTGGGAAATGTTCAGAATTTGTTTGGAAATTAAATCCTACAATTTCCAGTTTGGACAGCAATATTTATTTTTTACTGTCTTTATCAGTTTGAAACACAATACATTTGTATTAATTTTTTTAATTAATTACTTAGCTTTAAGACACATTAAAAACAGGAAACATGACACTAAGCAATAGTGTTGTCTGACAGTGCACTTTAATCATGAAGCTTATGCAATGGGATGTAATGTTACACTTATATGTCAGTGTATTAGAATGGATTATAAAAGGGGTGGGAAACTAATATTTATTTATTTACTGCCTGTCCTTTATATTCATCCTGGTTGGGGACAGGTCTTACTGTAACAGGGTTTCTGTGAATAAAAAACCAAAATCAAACACAAAAATAAAGACAAAAAACAATAACAACTAATATTTATTTAGCACTTTTAGATAATAAAGTCTATTTAAATATCTTTGTAGGATAAATTTTGTTGTGTTCACCATTGTATGTAAAAGAAGAAGAAAAAAAATGAGAATTTAACAACACCTCATATCATTTTGAAACTATGGTAATTTGATATCAAAGATGATTCTTGGTCATTAGAGATGGAGAGATGGGAGAGACGGAGAACAAATTAGAGTGAGAGACAGGAAGGGAAGGGGGGACTGATGGAGAAAATGACAGACGGAGGGAGTGAAAGAGGAAGAAAGAGGAAACCCACTGTCACCATCATGTAAGATATTCCTACCAAATAGCAAGCGATCTTTTATATATACACTTGATCATAAACAGAACAGCATATCCCTTGACCATGCACCAATTGTGGGGCACTAGTTTGGATGGGGGATCAATCCAAGTCCATCTTACCCTAGACAATTACCAGGGCTCACCCTGTACATTGTCAAATTAGCTAATTTCTAAATTTTATACAAAGTAGCTATAACATGTAGTCTGGCTAATAAAGTATTTAATAATTAACCACATTTTAATAATTTTCAAGGAAATTCTCTACATATTTGAAAATTGTCTAAACAAAAATGTGTTCCAGTGTGAGTTCTGAGTACTCTACTAGTGAGCTACACCAGGGCTTCAAGAATTGATATAAAAATACACTAGCCATGGGATTAGTGATTTAAAACATTTTCTAGCCATGATTAAAAATTCACTAGCCCTACTTTAAGTAAATATATTTTTACTAATATGAATAATTGGATATATCACCTAAAGGAGATAGAGCTTAAAATCCCTTAGACTGGGATTAGGTGGGGAGCAGGATATTCATAAATGTACAAAATAGACTTAAATGCAGCATTTGACAACTCTTTTTTCACTAGCCATCGGGCATGGTAATAGTAGTTATTTACTAGCCCAACAATGAATATCACTAGCCATGGAAGTAGGGCTACCATAATCTAGAAGCCCTGGCTACACACACAAAGAGTATGAGTAACAAATATTTACAATGCACCATAAAAAGTTCTTTTAAAATATCTCTATGGAATATATTTGTGTCAAATATATAAAAGAATAAAGGAGCCAATCTTTTTTTCTTTTTTTTTAAACATCTCATCTGTTTCAGGTCAGTTTTTTATATTAATACACAGACTGTGCTGGTCTATCTATCACTTCCAGACAGGCTAGGAGTTTCCTGTGTTTATCAACTCTGAAAAAGAAATTAAAAACACCTACAGAATCTGCAGATTGTCCTCCATTCAAAGTGGCCATCTGGATTCATATGTATATAAAGCCGCTCCTGTCTTGTAATCTCTGTTTACATATCTCTTTGTATCAAACTGAAATCAGGTTACAAAAATTAGATTTGCAGGGGATTCTGTTTATAAGCTTTTTCAGCAAAGAAGACTTTGATTGCTGTGGCTTGATTCACTTTGTTTTGTGGTGTAAAAGTGCTCAGGGCAAGAAGTCTGCTTAGAATCAAATCTATTCAGAACTAAAACAGTATCAGCTAGGCCAGAGGCAGCAGGATCAATAGGAAAATACTACAGGAAGAGCTTTACCGTCAGGCTTTGTTAAGTTGATTTTGAAGAGATTACAGATAACCATGATAAGATGATATATGGAAACTGAAGAACTGAATTGATCAGTGGACCACAACCAACCTGATTTTTGTTGGACATAAAAAAAATTGACTATTTTTTTTGTGATTGAAATACCTAGTTTTTCCAGGACTCCAGGAAAATGGTGCGAATGATGATTATGCTCATGCACGAGCCTTGTTTTGTGGGCACTGTTTTTTTTGTTTTTTTTTACCCACATTAAATTTAGAACATGATTTACTAGGTCATAATGGGGTATGCAATATGAAACAAGTTATTTGGCATAACCCGTTAATGGACCTTTGCACCTTTAAAGCTTATCACAACTGAGATAATTCTGTGCTGTAGTCAGCTCAGCACTAAAGCATATTCTGTTCTCATTTCGACAACACTGATCAGGTCAGGTCAGATCAGATCAGAGTGTTTTAGTGCACAATCAGAACAAGCTGTTGTAGGACACGCCTGTCTTGGGCACAGGTGTCGGCCTCGGCTGGCTCGTCTGCTCAGGACAGGACTACAACACTGAATACTGAGTTAACCCATACCTTTAAGATTGATACTCTTCAACTGTTATAATAGATTATCTGAATGTATTTCATCAGTTACACAAAAATAGTTCTTTGTGGCACTTCATGTAATCAGATGTGTGGCTAACTGTTAACAGAGTTGGCTTATCTGACCGAATGCTTCAAGCTGTTAACACATCCTTGCTGTTGTTTTCAGTGATAATTTTCTCTCTGGCAGTTGAAAAGGAAAGAAATATTTGTTTATTTTGTTATTTGGACACTTGGTCAAGAAAGTTAAAGTTTGTTTTGTTTAATGACACCACTAGAGCACATTGATTTATTAATCATAGGCTATTGGATATCAAACATTTGGTAATTTTGAAATAAAGTCTTAGGAAACCTGCTACATTTTTCCATTAGTAGCAAAGGATCTTTTATATGTATCATCCCACAGACAGCATAGCACATACCACAGCTATGGTGCACTGGCTGGAATAAGAAATAGCCCAATGGGCCCACCGACGGGGATCGATCCTAGTGGTCAAGAGAGCAGAAATCTGTTGCTGCCACACAGATGAGTTTGACAAATCCACTAGCCTTTAGTCCTGGTTTGTTAATTTCTGGGCCAGTGGAGGGGCGGGATGTATCCTAGTGGTCAAGAGAGCGGAAATCTGTTGCTGCCACACAGATGGGTTTGACAAATCCACTAGCCTTTAGTCCTGGTTTGTTAATTTCTGGGCCAGTGGAGGGGCAGGATGTATCCTAGTGGTCAAGAGAGCGGAAATCTGTTGCTGCCACACAGATGGGTTTGACATATCCACTAGCCTTTAGTCCTGGTTTGTTAATTTCTGGGCCAGTGGAGGGGCGGGATGTATCCTAGTGGTCAAGAGAGCGGAAATCTGTTGCTGCCACACAGATGGGTTTGACATATCCACTAGCCTTTAGTCCTGGTTTGTTAATTTCTGGGCCAGTGGAGGGGCGGGATGTATCCTAGTGGTCAAGAGAGCAGAAATCTGTTGCTGCCACACAGATGGGTTTGACATATCCACTAGCCTTTAGTCCTGGTTTGTTAATTTCTGGGCCAGTGGAGGGGCGGGATGTATCCTAGTGGTCAAGAGAGCAGAAATCTGTTGCTGCCACACAGATGGGTTTGACATATCCACTAGCCTTTAGTCCTGGTTTGTTAATTTCTGGGCCAGTGGAGGGGCGGGATGTATCCTAGTGGTCAAGAGAGCAGAAATCTGTTGCTGCCACACAGATGGGTTTGACATATCCACTAGCCTTTAGTCCTGGTTTGTTAATTTCTGGGCCAGTGGAGGGGCGGGATGTATCCTAGTGGTCAAGAGAGCGGAAATCTGTTGCTGCCACACAGATGGGTTTGACATATCCACTAGCCTTTAGTCCTGGTTTGTTAATTTCTGGGCCAGTGGAGGGGCGGGATGTAGCCTAGTGGTAAAGTGCATGCCTGATGAGCAGTCGGTCTAGGAGTGATCACCGTCAGTGGGCAATTGGGCTATTTCTCATTTCAGCCAGTGCACCATGACTGGTATATCAAAGGCGTGGTATGTGCTTATACTGTCTGTGGGATGGTGCATATAAAAGATCCCTAGCTACTAACGAAAAAGTGTAACAGGTTTCATCTCTATGACTGTGTCAAAATGACCATATGTTTGACATCCAATAGCCGATAATTAATAAATCAATGTGCTCTAGTGGTGTCATTAAAACAAAACCTTTTTTTTTTTCTGGGCCAGTGGAAATTATCAACTGTATTACTATAATACATAGGGCTTCTTTAGGACTAGTGACTTTCTCAAACATTTGTCATAAAGAGGATACTACATGTGTAGATCACAAGATGCTGGTTCGGACATGGAAAATACCAAATTGATAGAGAGCAACAAACCCAGGCGAACACTCTACCACTGAGCTACATCTCACCCACCCCTAATTATCTGACTGAATGGTTCAAGCTGTTCACACATCCCGTCTGTTGTTTTCAATGATAATCCTTTCTCATACCACATCTGTGTCATGCTCCAAAACATGTTTTTTTCTGTAGTAAGTACTGGCTTATCCTTGTGAGAGGGATGCTGTTTGGCTGTTTCTATTCACCTTATTAACACAGATTAACAAAAGGTGGTGCTGTGAAGAGTGGCGTATGACAGGACAGCCTATAGTGGGATTAAGATGGACAGTCCAGTGGTTATGTACAAACACCGGACCATCCTTGTCACTCAGCTGTTGAGAATGCTGTCTGAAAAACAGACTTTTTAAGAGATAATTCCTGCTTGACCTAAAACCACAACAGCTTGACTGACAAGGGCCTGTCATGTGTTCATTTTTCTCACAAACCGTACAAACAAATGGTTTAGTATTTTTTGTAATTTTCATTCTAGCTCTTTCATAAGATGTCTTTTGTATAAATACAGGTTCTTTGTGAGCTCGGGTTGGCATTGTATGACAGTCGCCAGGGTTAGGTATAACAGAATGTCTTTCTTCATCTTTATGTTCATAGCATTTGCACTGGCATGGCCAAGACATGTTGGCCTTTCTATGCAATTTAAAAGTTTGTTTTGTTTAAGGACAGCACTGGAGCACATTGATTAATTAATCATTGGCTGTTTGATGTCAAACATTTGGTAATTCTGACATGTAGTCATCAGAGGAAACCTGCTACATTTTTTCCTAATGCAGCAAGGGATCTTTCATATGTACCATTCCACAAACAGGATAGCACATACCATGGCCTTTCATATACGAGTCTGGCACTGGCTGGAACAAGAAATAGCTTAATGGGTCCACCGACGGGGATTGATCCCAAACTGACTGTGCATCAAGTGAGTGCTTTACCACTGGGCTATGTCTCGCCCCCTTTTTTTACAATTAGGCCTGCAGTAACATAATTTTTAATCATTACTGAATTAATGCAACAAAACTACATGTAGCATATTCAAAGTCATATTTTTATACAATAATATTAAGGGGATATGTATATAAATCCAAAATCCATGCAAAAAATGTATCACTTTATTTACCAAGGGAACAAAGCACAGCTACAATTTAGCAAATTGACAATTTTTATTTATTTTTATTTATTTTTAATGTCATCTACAACTAGTAACTATTTTGTATATATTTAGTTGTAAGAAACAACAGCAACAATGAAAATAAAATACCATAAAAACTGCCTTGAAGCTCATTTTCCAGTTTTATGTTTCAAATTAAATTTTACAAATAGCACAACATATTTCTAAGTTCATTTTCCAGTTTTAAATAAACAGATGTATCAAAATGCATATTCCCAGTTTGGACATAATTGTGTATGAAAACTCATTTTCCTATGTTAATTGGACATGTTGTTTTAAAGCTCATTTCCCAAATTCTGACAGTTGGTTGACATGATGTGTAAAAGTTCATTTTGCAGTTTTGGACATCATCGTACAGTGTAAACGTTTGATGTTTCAAACTGTTTAAGATGGACAAAGGCCACCATTATGAACCACCATCCACACTGTATGGTCATATTGCATGCAGGCTAACTGCAGAGATGAGTTATAGGCATTTAAAAGACCATCTGTAGTGCTATATGAAATGGTCAGACCACATGATGGATAGCTGACTTGATAGTATTTACACAGATGGTCCATTCATAGACAACAACTGTAGGCATTTTCTCATCTGCATTATAAACAGGAACTATAGTGCTTGATACATGTGTATTCCAGATATGTGCTATATGCCTGTCAAGGTATGTGCAGTTTTGACCTTTTAATATACATTTAGAGGATATGAAATTGACTTACCACTGCAGCTCGGTCTGGTGGAGCCTTTGGTCTGTAATAACCTTTTTTTCTTATGGTTAAAACATGGTTCTGAAGAAGATAATTTTGTCATTTGTGTTTTGTCAGTATTAGCTGTTTGTCATTTTGTGTTAAACAGTTCTCATTAGAATTCCATTATTACTCAAAATTGCTTTAGAATTAGTTATTATTTTAAATTTTCAGTTTGTACAGTATATAATAAAATATTCATGGCCATTTTAACAGTTTCCAATCATTCTGACTGCTTTTCCTCTTTTGATGTGTACTGCTGACTGCCTTTTTTAAAATTTACCCGATGCTGTACTTACGAATGAACGTTTTGCGCTCAAGTCCAGTCGACTAATGATGTACACACATCATACTAAATATTGCGTACAAAGATTAATTCCATGAATACAATAGTAATTCATGCCATCTTCCTTGTCATTTGACATAGAAGTACTAGCTGTTGGCAATTTTTTTTTTATTATAACAGTTTTCATTAGACTTCTATTATTACTCAAAATGGCTTTAGAATGCACTATAGTATTATATATTAATAATGGCATGTGCAAGATTGTCTTTGGGAATCAGTAGATCCATTATCAGATTGTTACATTAAGTGGCCTAGTAAAATAGAAGAAAAAAAGAAGTGTTTTAACAACACCACTAGAGTACATTTATTTATTAATCATCAGCTATTGGTATACAATCTTAGATAGGAAGCCTGCTTAATTTTTCTATTAGAAGCAAGGGATCTTTTATATGCACTGACAGGATAACACACACCACAGCCTTTGATATAAAGTTGTGGTGCACTGGCTGGAACGAAAAATAACCCAATGGACCCACCAACTGTGTAAATGGCCTAGTAAGACATGTGGCTGCTTATTTCTATGTGTCCCAGCAGGTTTGACTATACCTGCATGTTAATTGCAGTCACCTTTAATTTTATACAGGGTTGTGAACCAATTACGTTTCCATGGAGTTGGTGAGATTGCTCCAGATCAAGGTCATTTATGGGGGCTTTAATTTCGGTCCACTGGGTGTTTTAGTTCCTTATGAGATTCGTAATTTCACTACTGTTCGCTGGAGCACATTTTATGATGTCCTTAAACTAGGTAGACAGTTGACATTTTGAATTTTTTTTACAATTCTGTTATTAGATTTTGCAACCCAGTAGTGATTTAATATGCCGTTGTAATTATTTAAAAATTTGTCTTGCCTTTTATGAAGTAAAAAATGTGAGAATTAGGAATTACTTTTGCCATAGCAGCAGATTTTATAGTAGGAAAGACATCTAATTCTGTGGAATTCTTGTTTTACACAAATGTTCGTATTTTGAAAATCTTTTAAACATTAAAACGTTTTTCTTCTTCTGAAAGTGTTAACTCTGGACATAACCAGAGCCCATACACATGACAACCAAATAGGGCCCTTATCAGCATTTAACTTCTGTCTGGCAGATACAATTGAAATGTTGGTATAGAATCTTATCTCGGTTTAAATATATGTGGTTGTCATGCATATTAACTCAGTTCTGGTTGTTAGCCCTTGATATGTACAGTCTAGGTGGGAAGGAAGGAAATGTTTTATTTGACGATCCACTCAACACATTTGATTTACTGTTATATTATGTCAGACATATGGTTAAGGACCACACAGATATGAGAGAGGAAACCCGCTGTCACCTTTTCATGGGCTACTCTTTTCAATTAGCAGCAAGGGATCTTTTATATGCACCATCCCATAGACAGGATAGCACATACCACGACCTTTGATGTACCAGTTGTGGTGCACTGGCTGGACCGAGAAATAGCCCAATGGGCCCACTGACAGGGATCGATACCAAACTGACCTCGCATCAAGCGCTTTACCACTGGGTTACGTCTCGCCCCAGTCTAGGTGGGAGCCTGTATTGGGATATGAACCCAATACCTATCAGCCTTTATATAATGATGTGGGGCTCACTTGATGCACAGTCAGTCTAGGATCGATCACCATTGGTGGGTCCATTGATATATTTCTCATTCCAGCCAGTGCACCACAACTATCCTGTCTGGGATGGTGCATATAAAAGATCCCTTGCTACTGATGAAAAAATGTAGTGGATTTTTTCTCTTTCTCTAAGACTCTATGTCAAAATTACCAAATGTTTCACATTCAATTGCCAATAATCAATAAATCAGTGTGCTCTAGTGGTGTCGTTAAAAAAAATCAAACTTTAACTTTCAGAAGAATGTCTTAACCACTTAACCATTGAGGCTACATGAGACCTAGAAACACAGAAGCATTTAGCACTGCACTGAACTTCCTATAATGACTTTTGGTTAAATTACAAGTTCCCAGCAGTGTTATATAAACATGTGCAGTATTAAACTGGTTTACGTAATCTGCACAACATACTTTGTTTGATTACTTTAACCCTCTTGCTGTGTGCAAACAGATTTCAAAGGTTAACCAGTGGAAGCAGCAAACTGATCTGGTGGTCTTTATTACAGGTACAAAGAGAAAGTGTAATTAGTGATTATTCAATTCTCTTTATATCTGGAAGCCAGCTGGTTGAAGAATTTGAAATAAATTTATTTGGCCTCTGATCTATCTATGTCTGTAGTGTAGGTATGTGATTGCATGTTCGGTGATGAACGAACCCAATGTCATTTTTGAAAGATGCTTTCACTATGCAGTAAAAAGAATTTCAATGAGGAAATAAAAGTGTTGACAAATAAAAAGATCCAGCATTAATAGCATTTGATAGATGGTTTTTTAGGCATTCTTTTTAAATAATGTTGTGCTAATTATATTTTACAATGGTTATAATGCTGCTGTAGCAATTAATCATGAAATGTGGATATTTGTTTATATACATAGGTATCTATGTTCTATTTTGGTAAATCACCTACCTGAGGTGGTTTGTTTACAGGACTGAACTTCCTTAGCATGCTTATTGGATTTTCCCACCTCATCCAGCGCCCTATATAGTATCTGGTGTATGGAAAAATTTAGTGGGTTTCCTAAAGACTATGGTAAATGTCAGAATTACCAAATGTTTGACATTCAATAGCCGAATTAATCAATGTGCTTTAGTGATGTAGTTAAAACAAACTTGATTATTATTGTTTCATTTCCCCCTAGTAATTTTAGGCTATGAATACCATGGCAGGAATTTAAACATTTTATTATCATATATATATATATATATATACATGCAGGGAATATTTAATTCAGTATCACATTGAGATTCGCTATGCAAGTTTCAGAGATCGCTACACAATTTCAAAACATTAAACAGTTGTTGCTAATCAATTTTCAATTTTCAGTTGTTTAAAAATATTACTAAAAACAATTTTGAAAACAAAATGTTCCCTCTACTTGCATAGAGAGAAAGTTTGTATGATGTTAATTAAAAAGGATTTTATTTTAATAATTGCTGGTTAACCTATCCTATTATTCTGCATATTGTTTACACTTAGCAAAAATGTATTTTCTGTAACTTAAAATGCTTGTACCGTATTTGACCGGAAATAAGCCCATGTCTTTGAATAAGCCCACCTCCGTTTTGATAGCATTTAACAAATTAGGCCCTCATTCGTAAATAAGCCCACCCCCAACTTCGTCACCTTATAAATAACATGAAATTTCAAGTTTGCTCAAAGTTCATTTAAAAGGTCATACCACCTGCAGATAATGAAACACAAATGTAACACAATATTTTACCACCAGTGAGATTTAGCAGTCTAACAATAACAGTGTGTAACATTGTTTTCAATTTCATGCCTGCAGTATTTCTCTGAAGTATCCAAGCCCAAGTATGAACTAAAAACCAATGTCTATTTTTACCACCACACTGGGTCGCAGTTAATGCTAATTAAGCAAATACCTTATTCTGATTGGCTAAGAACAATGACCTTAGATTGATAATTCTTTGTAGTGTAAGCTGGCTGCCTGTGTCAGAAACGTGTGTATACACTATTGAGTTTGTTGTTAATTGCCGTTGTTTTAAGTCTTCTCAGCATTAAACTTTGGATGTAAATAAACAGCACTGGTAAGTAATTGTAACATAGAAGGTGTTTCTGATAATTAGATACTAGTAAAAAAACCACAATTTAATTCATAAACAATTATTATTTATTAATAACAAATGGAACACTAATTAATAGATGTGCTACTGAACGTTTTTTGTTTTCTTCCTAGTTCATTTAAGTATTATTATTTATTTTAATTATTATTATTAAAAACATTTTCAACAAAACTGGCCCCTTGTCTGGGAATAAGCCCACCCCATGCTAAGCTCACAATGAGTTGTCTTGGCCCCCTGGGCTTATTTCCGGTCAAATACGGTAATATTTAAAAAAACACATTTCATATAACAAATGTTAAAGAAATGTAATGGTGACATATAATCTTAAGATGGCTGTGTATAATATTTTAATCTGCGAGTATCTTATTCCCTGATTTAGTCGGTAAATAAAATCGGTCATGACAGTATGACCTATATACATGTATTTGAGGAATGTGGGCGATGTATTCTAGTGTTTTATACATATTTTGCCTTGCTCTAACAGCAGGTTTACCTGTAGCAGCAAACACAACCATTCTCCTCTTTTTCTGTCAGGTTATCATTTGATCTTCTCCAAATAAGCATTGTGATATTGAGTAAACAAATACCTCTGTATTATGTACCATGTGCTGGGTTGGATTCTACACCAGACTGGCTGGTGTGTAACCAAATATATTCTGTGGTGATTTCCTCCAATACAGATGTTTCCATTTGGCCCACACAAGAATGTATGCTCAACTTGTCGGGTTACCAAACATTGAACACCTTTTCTCCATCCATTCACCATTACAGTCATGACCAGTACTATACAGCATGGACTGCTGCTTTTTCTGAAGCTCTCAAACAAAGGGAAAGAAAAAGAGAAAAGACCCAAAAAAAGACTGGCAAATGTCAATATGATGTCTGGCTTGTTGGTCAAAATAGCAGGAAATAAGCTGGTGTTATAGTGGTTATTTTGTGAGGTTTGCAATCCCAGCTCAGTCCGTAGAACACACATCTGAAATGTGATGGGTCAAAGCATAGATCTCTGGTTGAACTAAGTGTTTTTTCTGACTAACAAACTATACAGTGGTCTGTTACTGGTAACATTAAAGGCTATGGTATGTACTGTCCCATCTATAAGAAAGATCCTTAGTATAACTATACTTTTTGGAAGTAGTAAAATGTGCTGAGGTGTCTTTAAAGAAATATTCCTTCCTTTCTTTTCTCAGAAGTTTTAGAAAACGGTGAAAGGAAAAGAATGAACTGGCAATATCAGTCCTTATGATTTGATGCAAGCACTCACTGTGTTACATAGTATAACACTAGTTAGATATTGAGTGATTGTTATGACATGAGCAATATCTTACACTTGTGTATAATAAATCATGATATCACATGGTAATAAAATATGTGTACTGGGTATGTGCAAAATGCTTGTATCTGAAATAAAAAGATGATGACAATTGATGTATATGGCTGTAGAATAATGTGATAATAATAAAGTTTTATAATATATGCCAAAATATTCCTGTAGGCCTAATTGAAAATGTATTTATTGCCCTGAGTATGTGTATGTAATCAAAATGACACAGCTATCTAAAATCGTATTTCTATGTAAAACTCCAGGGAATAATTAAACATTGCCGTGACGTGACTTGCAAATCGATGCAAAACTGAGTAGCTCTTGACAAACCTCCATATAAAGGCAAACACAATTAGTGAACTTTATTTACTGGGACTGCTTTTCCATGTAAATAATTCCAGCATTTGTACCTATTTTATAGTAACTATCCTGTTATGTTTGTATGAATTATACAATACCTTTACTCAGTAGACACATTTTTCAACAACTCATACTTTATAAATGGTATCAAATGGCCACTCTTATAGTATTCTCTATGTAGCAAATTTCATCTTGTGTTCTGCCATACATAAATGTCATGTGTAGAAATCAATATCATAATAATTTGATATACAGTGTAGACACCGAAGAATCCTTAGGGGCTTTATAGGATTGAAATTACTCCCTCTCTTCCAGAGCATTTACATAATAATAATCATACATTCGCCTTCGTTGTTTAACACTTAGCTGTCAGTTTGTGTTTCATGTGTGTTGATTCACTGTACGGTATAAATATATTCAGTCTGATATAAGCCTGTTTAGGAATAAAGTGATTGAAGAGCAAATGTACGTGTTTTCCAGAACGCCGAGTTAGCAAATGTCCGTGGATTTCCTGGCATCACTAATTTACCATTTGATACATGTCCTTTTTCAATTTACCTCCATTTCCTACTGCGATCAATGCCATGAGTTAGAGGCAGGCTAGAAGGAAGCGAGTGCCCGGTGAAATGTTGTAATGGATGGCATCTATTTGTCTAATGTACATGTTATATTACGGGGTTTTCGGTTTTGGCAGAACACTAATACAAAATAATTCACGGCAGAGTTTTCAGGATTATGTAGACCTGTGAGACAAAACTAATATGTCAACCATGCAGAGCTGGTAAAAATGATGTTTGAACAAATATAATTGTTTGATGAATGGGCACGTCCGTTAAAAGAAGCTGGTTACATGTAGTAACCTGATCTACCTTTTTTAATAATGGATGTTTTTTTTGTTGTTTGCTTATTTAAAAATTTTTTTTATAAAAAAGGAAAACGAAGAAATTTATCATTTCATCAATGTTTATTTCTCCGATTGTCTAGTAAAATAAGAAAAAAGATAGCACAGATAAGCAGCAAGAACTGATTAATTATTTTTATTTCTCCTTTATGAAGTAGAAAGGCATAGGTATTACTTTACTGATGGAGGTGACAGTCTCAACCTTTGCATTAACATTTTATGTTTAGATCAGTGTCTTGTAAACTAGGTCATTGAAACTTGGATTACTGTTGCACCTATGGATGTTCATCACAGTACATTGAAAAACATTTTATAGTAGGTGAGACATTTAATTCCCCAGAATTATGGAGTAGTGAAGTAATTAATTTTAAGGATAGCATTTTCTTCTCTCATTTTTCTCCCCTTCGTGAACCAATGAGTTCTCAAGACACTTTGTTAGAAGTTCCAGATATCCATTGAGCATGATAATTTAATTACACGAGATGCTTCCTTTTTCTTTTTTTATCAAAAATATGATCCAAGTACTACAACTTGCTTGACTTAACAAGACCCTGATCATGTCGTTTAATGTCCTCCTCAAGTTGCAGCTGTACAAACTCACACTTAACACTAGAGTTGCCATGTGAGTGCAGCAGACTTGGTCTTTTTGCAACCAGATTTTTTATATATATTTTTGCTTCGTCACCTTGATCTTGATTCCTTGGTTGCCTTGAAGCTGATGATTACAAACTTGAGGATTTATCCACTCTCAAATGGTCAAGTGCATGCAGTTTAAGCAGGTTCCTTTTTCTTCTTTTTTTTGTCGCTAAAATCGAAGGCAGAAAGTTTTTTCTTAGTGTCACAGATTTCAATAATGCTTTGCTGTTGGCCATGTTATATTGATTAGGAATTAGTATCTTGTGTGTAAATGGTGCTTATGTCTGGCTTGGAAGATCAAGCGTTGTATGAATTGTACAAATGATTCTTTAGAGAAATGTTGGAGAGTTGAGGCTTTTTGATCTTATACATTGGTTCCCTATGAATCATGGAAATCATCTCATGAAGTGTAGTTTTACATCAGACTCATCGACGAGTCATCATCTAAATGCAAAGGAAGAAGGAAGGAATGTTTTGTTTAATGAAGCATTCAGCTGATTTTGGTTACAGTTATATAGCGTTGGACATATATGGTTAAAGACCACACAGATAATAAGAGAGATTATCCATTGCCACTACCAACCCTTGCAGTTAAGAAAATGTCTACAGCAAAATATATGCCGTGGAAAAAAAAATTTTAAATTAATATAGAGCACAGCAAAAAAATCCCATACCATGCAGAATTAAAACCTTCACAACAATCTCCATGGCATTGTCGATTGCTGTGGTCAATATGCAGGAGTTGCACCACACAATGGGTTACTCTTTTACATGCAGCATCCCTAGATAGGATAGTACACACCATGGCCTTTATTACATCATTTGTGGAACACAGACTGAAATGAGAAATATCCCAATTTGGTCGACCGATGGGGATTGATCCTAGACTGACCATTAATCTGATGAGCAGTTTGGGCTATGTTCAACTCCTCATCTTGAGTGTGATTCATATGGTGTGATTGTAGAGGGCGGGACGTAGCCCAGTGGCACAGTGTTTGCTTGATGCACAGTCAGTTTGGGATCGATCCTCGTTGGTGGGCTGATTGGACTATTTCTCGTTCCAGCAAGTGCGCCACAACTGGTACATCAAGGGCTGTGGAATGGTGCATATAAAAGAACCCTTGCTGCTAATAGAAAAAAGTAGCCCATAAAGTGGTGACAGTGGGTATCCTCTCTAAATATCAATGTGGTCCTTAACCATATGTCTGATGCCATGTAACCGTAAATAAAATGTGTTGAGTGCGTCGTTAAATAAAACATTTCTTTCTTTCTTTCCTGATTGTAGACTTAATTTTAATAAAAAAAATATATTAATAATATTTCACAAAAAGAATGAACTGACCTCTAATACTGTAATTGTTCTCATTGTTACTTTTTTTTAAATGAGTAAAATAGCTGTCACATACTTGTTTACATTACCATCTCACATGTCATTTGTATATTTCTCACCCAATCTTTTAAGAATATTTCACCTGGCAAGTTTTCAATTTTAGTACAGAAATAATTCCACCAACTGTTTGTTCAATTTACAACTGGATTTAAGCCAAGTGTTTATCTCTTTACTTACAAACATGCTGTAGGCATGGAAGAAGAATACCGTTTCTGAAAAGTAATCCATTTTGTTATGTCATGTAAATATTCTTTTTATGTTCTTCATACCAAGAGTATCTCCCATTTAATTTGTCCCCACCCCAAGTGGTAATGCACAACCTTTTGAAAGCGTTGTTCAGAATTTGAGGAATTTGCTGTTGGTAGATTGAGTAATGCAGGTGTCATAGGACCAAATTGCCAAGCAAGACAATTGCCTGCCAAATAGATTAGCAACTAGCTGCTATATACACTGCCAGTTTATGTATCATGCAGACAGCGCGGTAACCATGAGACAAACAATACTGTTGAACTGTAGGTAACTGGAGGCTTCCATTTCTTTTTTTCACAAAGCATATTGTAATTCGGTGGTAGCTGTAGCATCTTTCTGAAGTGGAATAGCATTGTGCAGTTGGTATATCAAAGGCTGTAGTATTTGCTGTCCTGTCTGTGGGAAAGTGCATGTAAAACTAATGCTACTAATGGAAAAATGTAGCAGGTTTTCTTGGAAGACTATGTCAGAATGTTTGACTTTCAGTAGCCAATGATTAGTTAATTAGTGTGCTCTAGTGGTGTCGTTAAACAATAGACTTAAATCAGATGACTCATTCGGTTATTGCCCATTCCAACCAAAAAAAAGGGTAAAACTGATTGCGTCCTTAAGCATCGTTTTCTTTCTTAGCACTTAGTTGGACAGTTTCATTCAATTGATTGGTGATTTCAGTGTTTGATAACAAAAACTGATTTAAAAAAAAAATAATAATTAAAAAAAAAAAAAATTGTAAATGCAAATAACTATTTTGCACACCAGATAACCTGCCTTATGCTATTTGATTGAAATCCCATTATCCTTAATAATAAATAATTATCACTTTCTGTACCTTTATTGCACGAGCTCGACTGAAACGGATCAAATTAATGATGGTGCTGGCCATAAATTAAAAACCATTATGGTCAGTGCACTCAACGGAAGCTTCAAAAATTCAATATTTCTCATAACATTTGATTTCTGCCTGGAGGGGTGAGCAGGTGTTCTATGGCAGGTTTTTGTCCTCTAAGAACCACCAGGAGCCTCCAGGCTGTGTTTAATGCCCTCTCCCATCTGCTACAGCTACTCCAATGTGGCCGTTGTGTGGCTGTTGTCTTCGCTGTCTTCGTTAGCTGTCTGACTGTAATCAGCTCAGTGGATTGACATGGCTCGATTGTCCTACAGTCACTGTAGGAGGCGATTCATGTTGCGACATCATGCATGATCGTCTTACAAGTCTAGGATGTCTAAGTGATGAGGGTCTTGTATTGAAGCTCTCAGATCATATTCATGTCATGTCCTGTTGTGTCTCCTTGTACTCTCAGTGGTAGAACATGCTTTCCTGAGGTGCGATTAGGTCGAAGGATCAATAGTGTCTTCGTGCACTTCATGGGGGTGGGATGTAGCTCAGTGGTAGAGCATGCTTTCCTGAGGTGCGATTAGGTCGAAGGATCAATAGTGTCTTCATGCACTTCATGTGCACTTCATGAGGTGGGATGTAGCTCAGTGGTAGAGCATGCTTTCCTGAGGTGCGATTAGGTCGAAGGATCAATAGTGTCTTCATGCACTTCATGTGCACTTCATGAGGTGGGATGTAGCTCAGTGGTAGAGCATACTTTCCTGAGGTGTGATTAGGTTGAAGGATCAATAGTGTCTTCGTGCACTTCATAGGGGTGGGATGTAGCTCAGTGGTAGAGCACATGCCTGAGGTGCAACAGTTCGTAGGATTTATAGCTTCTGCGTGCACTTCAAGAGGGCAGGATGTAGCTCCATGGTAGAAAGAAAGAAAGAGATGTTTTATTTAACGATGCACTCAACACATTTTATTTACGGTTGTTTGATGTCAGACATATTATGGTTAAGGACCACACAGATATTGAGACAGGAAACCCACTGTCGCCACTTCATGGGCTACTCTTTTCGATTAGCAGCAAGGGATCTTTTATATGCACCATCACACAGGCAGGGTAGTACATACCACGGCCTTTGATATACCAGTCGTGGTGCACTGGCTGGAACAAGAAATAGCCCAATGGGCCCACTGATGGGGATCGATCCCAGACCGACCGCACATCGAGCGAGCACTTTACCACTGGGCTACATCCCGCTGCATCCATGGTATAGTGCTTGCCTGAAATGTGAGAGATCAATATGGTATGTGCTGTCCTGTCTATGGAAATATGCATTTGAAAGATCTCTGCTTTATGGGTAGGAGTGGACTTTGTCCATCTACAGTATGTATCCTATCTGTGGACCTAATTTTTTAATTAGCATGCTAAATGATAGTAGTACCATTTTAATATCTTCTGCGTTATTGTTAAATCATTATTGTATTCCATTCCATGCACTTCACATACATGACATTCAAGAAATTAAGAGAACATATTTTCACTCACACCTACGCAAATTTTAAACTGTCTTTTTGGTGTTTAACACATGCATATTTTAAAATTTTGTCTGTAGTCTGTCCCATCCCCTACAAAAATGTTTTTTTTTTGTAAATAATTTCAGTTTGATTTGACCTAAGAAAATTGTTTAGGATGAAAAAAGGCGTTCCCCATGTTGACGGACCAGAAACTGACTGTTTCTGCCATATAGGCTGTTATTTCTGAACATCAGCAAGGGATCTTTTATATACACATTATCTCAGACAGGAAAGCACATACCACAACCTTTCATTTTACACAAATTATTAAACTGCGAAAACCTTACGTTTCACAACTGGTATGAACATGGCATGCCCGCTGGCTTCTTTGGCACATTAGGGTAATTTTATTCATCTTAGTGTCACCCACGTATGCTGATGTAATTCAACCCATGTTTTATAGTTTACTTTTTTTAACATCTCTTGAAATACCAGACATTTCATAGCTGACATGAGTAATTGTTCAGCTGGCCTACATACATTTGACAGCCCAGACAAATAATGCATTTGTATGCTAATTACTTAGTTAAATACAGTATAAGTGAGTAAATATGTTTGGATTTTTTCCTATGGTTTTTTTTTTTGATATTGCCAGCAAAAATATTTGTTTGCTTTGTTAACCATATAACTGTTTTAAAAATATTACTGTATTTTTAAAGTTTATTTTTTAGTATAAAGACTAAAAAAAATTGTCTTACTATTTATTTGGATGTAAATATAGTATAATCACAATTGATTTAATAAATATTTGTTTATTAATATCTTTGTATATGAGAGAGAGAGAGAGAGAGAGAGAGAGAGAGAGAGAGAGAGAGAGAGAGAGAGAGAGAGAGAGAGAGAGGGGGGGGGGGGGGGGGAGAGAGAGAGGGGTAGAGAGAGAGAGAGAGAGAGAATGTTTTATTTAACAACACACTCCACCCATTTTTATTCATGATTATATGGCATTGGACATATGGTTAAGAACCACCCAGATAATGAGAAAGGAAACCCAATGCTATGGGCTATGCTTTTTGCTTAAAAGCAAAGAATCACTGAATATTAATTCCACTGGCACTGTGTATACAGTGTGTGTATTTGTGTGTGTGTGTGTGTGTGTGTGTGTGTGTGTGTGTGTGTGTGTGTGTGTGTGTGTGTGTGTGTGTGTGTGTGTGTGTGTGTGTATAACACAATGAAAATTATCACAACAGATGACCTTACAAAGAAAACATTACAAATTGCTATTTTAGCCAGAGAATCAAGCCTATTTTATCTGTTCCATTTTTGCCTGATGGACACACAATGCCATCTGTCAATCACCGTCCTAGACTCCATCAGACACAGTCATTCAGTGAGCAGTGTGATCAAAATAAAACATTCATTTACCATGGTCTGCACTAATCGGGGAAATTGCATGCATTCAGACGTGTGCAGAGCAAGTGTTGATAAATAGATAGGGAGGCAGGAAGTATAGATAACGGGGCTGGCCATTCCATCATGCAGCTGTTTGTGGTAAATATTGCTGCTTTGTTAAGTCTTATCAGATTTTTGGTCAGCAGGTAATCAAGTAATTAAGCCAGGTGTATTAATATTTATGGATATAATATATTAATTGATTGGATATTTAATGGCCAGAATAGCTTTATTGAAATAAATATGTGTGTATATATGTCACATTTTATATGAAATGTGTGTCAAACCAGTATGAAACACTGGTGGTATATATTAGAATGAAAATTGTAGTTTTACAAACAAGCTGCCTTTAATTACTATGGTGTATAATATTATACTTGACTGTGTATGTATGTCTGTGTGTGTGTGTGTGTGTGTGTGTGTGTGTGTGTGTGTGTGTGTGTGTGAGTGTGTATATGTGTGTGTGTGTGTGAGTGTATGTATATGTGTGTGTGAGTGTATGTGTGTGTGTGTGTGTGTGTATATATATATATACATACATATACATACATATACATACATACAAGCCAGCTAGTTTTTTGCCATTAAATTCTGTTGTATATGATATCAAACTGCAGACTGTACAAGGTAGGAGGATTTCTGCCATTAATGTTTCTTGTATACGTATAATATCAAACTGAAGACTATATCTGTACATATAAGCTAGCTAGGTTTTTACTATTTACTTCTGTTGTATATAATATCAGACTTAAAGGTTTTACAGAATTACTTACAGTAATAAAGTAGGATGGCTGATCGATTACGATCAGAGGGGTGTCCATGCGGTTAAAACACAATACCCTGTGATTTTTAATAAAAGAGGTACGTCTTTTTAATGTGTCTAGACCATCTAAGTATATACCTGCCAATCAGGAACCACAGGTACAGGCCATGGAAAGAAAATACCAATTAACTAAGAAAACACTCCGATTATTATTTTAGTACGTGGGTTAATTTATGTACAAACCATAATACAGTTATTTCAACACTTTAACAATGGTGGTTTATTTTGTATTAAAAATAATATATAATTGTCGCTGGCTTACTGGGATGACTATTAGTACAGAATATTGCGATGCATCCGCAAAAATCAGGTATGTTTTGTTTCTTCAGTTCGAAGACTCATTCCTGACATGACACGTTAGGTATTACGTAACCACCAGCTCGCCAGAAGGCGTATTCACTGGGATGATACAAAATGGCTGTGCCCATTATATAATAGCCGTCATATTTAACCGTTTTATTAATTAACTATACAATTATACTTGTTGATATTAAGCAATAATGTGTATTATATATCGTTGAATATGCATACCAGGTCAAATGTCTGGATTGTCCCATTCTTTAAGACTGTATCTGTACATACAAGCTAACTTGTTTTCCGCCATTTACTTCTGTTGTCTGTAACACCAAACAGCAGACTGTACATACAAGCTAACTAGTTTTCTAATAACTTCTATAGTATAAAATACCAGACTTCAGACTGTACATGTATTTGTACAAACAATATAGGTAATTCTCTGCTATTAACTTCTATTGTATGTACGAGACTGCAGACTATCTGTTCATACAAGCTAGCTAGTTTTCAGCCATTAGCGTCTAAAGGAATGTACAAGTCATTGGTGCCTGGCCCCTGTCTAACAGATATGTGTAAGAACAATACCGGTATTATCAGGCCCAGGGTGTTGTTGGCCATTTGCCTGATGACCTTCTGCGGAAAGGTTATCATCAGACTGTATCACAACTTAGTACATGGATGAGTTCCAGGTACAGACCACAACTAGCAGCTATTTTGTGGATACCTGTTAATCTTCTTTTTTATGGTTCTGTAGTCCATTCATTATTAAGCAGGTTGTTGTTGCCATCTTGGTGTCATATTGTATTCACTTATTGTGGATTTAGCTCAGTCGGTTGAGTGCTTTCTTTAGGTGCTTGTGTCACAGGATCAAACCTCCTTGGTGGATCCATTCAACTGATTGTTTTTTTCTTGTTATATCCAATTCACCATAACTGGTCAACATGATATGTGCTTTCCTGTGTGTGGGAAAATCTATATAAAATATCCCTTACTGCATTAGGAAAAATTGTAGTGAGTTTGCACTGATGACTACGTATCAGAATTATCAAAAGTTTCACATCCAATAGCCGATGATTAATTAATCAATGTGCTCTAGTGGTGTTGTTAAACAATATATTATATATATATATTTATTATTGTGATACAGGGATCAGGATGTTAAAGTTGCCATCTTGGTGCTATATTTTAGCTAATTTAGCTAATTTAGCTAGAATGTTATTTTATAATATACAGTCAAACCTGTCTTAAGCGGTCACACAAGGGAGTAGATAAAAGTGGCCATTTAAGACAGGTGGCCACTGAGTACAGGTTGTCATATATATAGTCTTTAAAACATTTGTTGTTGTTTCTTGTTTTACCGTCTGCATGTACTGCTAATCAGCGGATGTGTGCTTCACAGTTAACTATAAATCAACTTGTCTCCTGCAGAAAAAAATACAAATGGAATGTACTAAATTAACCGTTCTCAACAAGTTTGTTTTCTTTTTCCATTTAATTATTTCATTCCTACTTCATGCGGTGTATTGTCATAATAAGTGAATTTACAAATGTCAAGTGTAGCCTGCCCAGAGGCAATTAGATGCATTCCAGAGTCATACTTTCTTAATTGATACACAGTGGAGATGTCGGGACTGAATGGGTACTAGTATTCTTGAAAGTGTGAAGATCGGTTGTTTGCTGCACCTTACCGCTGTTGTTAAAATAGGTATTTTAGCGATTTGGGATCCAATTTAGGTGGCCGCTGGCCTCGTTAGACAGGTGACCGCTTATTACAGGTGCATTTACATTATAAAGTGTTTGGGAGGGGGAAAAAGTGGCCGCTTAAGGCAGGTGACAGCTAGGACAGGTTTGACTGTATATATATAGTTTTTTTTTTATTGTCGTACAGGGGTCAGGATGTTAAAGTTGTTGCCATCTTGGTGCTATATTTTAGCTAGAGTGTTATTTTGGTCCAGGGGTCAGAATGTAGATGTATGGTCACTAAACCAACTTCTCTCTCACTAACCACTAGCCCACTGTCTTAGTCAGCCCGGATTAGCCGAGTTGTGTGCCCATGACAGCATGCTTGAATAAAGCATGAAAAACTACAAAGGAAATGAACCCTGTGCATTTTAGGGAGTGGGTAGTGGATGTGGGTTGTATGTGTGTTTTTTCTCCTACGTTGTCTTCCATACCTGACAGAAATCAATTTGTAAGTTGAGGCCTCAGTTGCAATATTAAGCTTGCATGTAAATTCTAATTAATCTTTGGATATAACAGGAAATTTGATAGAAATTTAAATTACATTATTTTAAATATGCATTGCCATGTCAGTGGGATGTGAACTAGTATAATTAAATCAGTTAGGATGTGGGCCTAGTTGCTCACTGCAGAAGCTGACACTTTGTCATGTGCAGCTGAGTTGAGCCAAAACATTGTGGGCTGAATTTACAAAGCCGGTTTATGTCTCACATACATGTGACTATATATATTTACATACATGTGACTATATATATATTTACATACATGTGACTATATATATATTTACATACATGTGACTATATATATATATATATATATATATATATATATATATATATATATATATATATATATATATACATACATGTGACTATATATATGTACATACATGTGACTATATATATTTACATACATGTGACTATATATATATTTACATACAGTGCACCACAACTGGTCAAAGACCATAGTATGTGCTTTCCTGTCTGTGGGAAAGTACATTTTAAAGATCCCTTGCTGCATTAGGAAAAATGTAGCGGGGTTCCTCTGATGACTACATGTCAGAATTACCAAATATTTGACATCAGTGTGCTCTAGCGGTGCCGTTAAACAAAAACAAAACTATAGTTTTTTCTTTATATATTTACAATGCTTAAACACAGGTCTGCATTTAAGAAAAACAGACCGTAAATTTAGCCGTGTGTGTTACTGGGAACAGGCAGGAAATGTTTTTTTTTAGAGTAGATCGACTTTAAATTTTTTATTTAAACCTATCCTAAATTCACTCCTACAGGTTATATACCAGTATATACTTTTTTCATTTTCATATTAATAAATGATATAAAAAAATTGTACAAAATTGTAAAAAAAAAAAAAAAGGGTTGGCCCCTTTTTCTAGGTATAGGGTCAGGTTCACAAAACATTTTTGTGTGTGTGTGTGTTTAAGTCTAGGATTAAAAAAAGCTTTTGTTTGCCTTTAATTGTTTAACCAACGAAACGTTTCATTATGCTAAGTTGTGCTGAGTTAAAACCAGTGCATGTAACTTGACATATCAGTACTAACCATGTGCAATACGGGAAATGACCTTAT
The DNA here is from genome assembly GCF_016097555.1 of Gigantopelta aegis. NCBI lineage: Eukaryota > Metazoa > Mollusca > Gastropoda > Neomphalida > Peltospiridae > Gigantopelta > Gigantopelta aegis. The sequence goes on from NC_054701.1 coordinate 82,169,178, forward strand.
TATATGACAGTGATAAGAATGGCTGCTTGTACTTTGATCAGTATCTTGCTTCAGTGTAATATATCACTACTTTTTATAGGATGTCATCAAATTAGCTTGTGCATAAATTAAAATTTAAAAAAACAAAAAAACTACTAAATTAGGATTTTATTATGAAATAAATTCACGGGTGAAAATTTTCTTCGGATCCACTGTTTTCCTCTCATGAAACATTGCGTTTCCTTGCATTTTAATCGTCCTTTTTGTCCAAAATGTGTCAGATGGCACAGATTTTAATCTAGGATTTCAAAAATTTCTTGGACCCCGCTAGATTTCCTCTTTTTTACAGTTCACCAATTTCCACCCCTGAATAATAAAATTGTGTAATACTTACATGGTTTATTGTTTGTGTTAAATGCACATTAAGAGCTACCTTTTTTTTTCATTTATAATTTTGTAGGTAAATTAATATTTTAATTTTCGTAGCTAAGACATTTTTATTTTGCTTTTTCAGAACTAGCTCTAGGTAAGCAAAACATTTCACCAAATTATCTAATAAACTTCATAAATGGCAAAAACCCAATTATTTTCTAACAAAATATCAATTATTACATGAAATTATTTTGCCAAAATAAAATAAAAGTTGCCTATTGTTTTTAAAAACTGTGCAGTTGGCAAATTTGATGATTGTTTGAGCTAGCCCTACTTTTTAAGTACTGATTCAACTTTAAATATTTTTGATGCATTAGTTTTTAAATTTCTTTGTCTTAAAGAGTGGTGTGTCTTTTATCATTGTGAAACACCCAGCTGGACATGGTTATGTTAGGAGCCAGTGTGTAATGTAACTATTCCAATGTACCCACCCCCTACTGATACCAGCACACTGGTCTGCCCTGTATTCTCAACTCAAAACAGTGAGTTTAAACTGACAGTGGATTACCCACCCCGTACTGACACCAGCACTCTGGTCTGCCTTGTGTTTTAAACTCAAAACAGTGAGCTTATAAACTGACAGTGGATTACCTACCCTCTGCTGAAACGAGCAGGCTGTTTTTATATTTGTAGTTGGGAACATTGCATAGTGTTAATAGCCCCTCCATACAAAATTCAAATCACTGTTCTATAGGTTTTGCCAAAATTATATATAGTGAATATGGTTCTATTTTGTAAGTAGTGTGGTGAAAACTATATTATGGTGCATATCCACTCAAAACAAATCTGAAAAAAATATATATGGAAGAACATACTCCCAAATACAAAATTTATTTTAGTTGTATTCCCCGTTCCCCGGTTACTACCTTGTTTACAAAGACTAACAATTAACAGAATATGCCATCTCCTACTGAATTAAGCACTTGACTTCTCTCTCCTCCCTACTCCCTTCCATATTATCAACTCAGAAATACTAGTATCAGAATAATTCATCTATTGCTGTATCAAGAAACACTTTTCTTCCCTCCCCTCCCTTTCCCTCCCTACCTCCTCCCTTTCCCTACCTCCTCCCATACTCTGAAGTCACAAAGATGTTCCCAAACAGCAGATTAATCCATCTCCTGCTGTATCAAGAATCACTTTGCTCCCCTTTACACCACTGGCAACTCACAAAACACTGCCACAGCTTCACAGCTGAAGAACAACAAACACCTCTCCACTAGAGCCCACCCCTAGCGGAGAGCCCTGTGCCAAGGCTAGCCCGATCCCCATTGGCCGATCCATGCTCCATTCATGCTCGAGGCCTGGCTGGACTCAACTGAGATACAGCATTCTTTTATCTGTCGCAGTCAGTTCAGTCAGTCTTGCTTCACAGGAAAAGCGACAAGGCCAAGAGCCCATGCAACAGTTGGATAGTGAGTTTGTTTTTTCTCTTGTTTTATTTGCCGATGGCTAGCTGAGCACTGGTAGAATACGCCTCCAGTTTCTTCAGTCTCTAGGTGTGATCGTGGAACACGCTGCTACTGTTAAGAGTATCCTGTTATCCGTGAAGAGGAACATTTAGTTTCGTAGCAGCAACTGTGACACCTGTGTAAGATATACACCGCTACAGTGTGTTATAGGACTCGTATGCTATAGTATTCAGTGGATATTCGTGTTGGTGGAAACATTTGCTGTTGGTGTAGCTATATACTGCTACCACAGCACGTGTGTGTGTTACAAGAAATAGGTTTCTGATCTTAGTTTGTATGTGATATGGACTGGGATTCAGTGGATTTAATTGTGTCCTGAAAGATTAACTTTAGAGTACCTGATAACAAGGTGAGTGTGTTGTTTAAAAAATTGATTGCTGGTTTGTGTGTGGTATGGACTGTAATTCAATGGAAATTTGTGTTCGCCTGAGAGATTTAGTTTAGGGAACCCACCATAAGATGAGTGTACTGTAAAAAAAAAAATGTAATATCCCAGCTGAGTGGATTAAGTAAGTGATGTTTGTGTGTACATTTTGACTGGTATTTGGTGGATATTTGTTTCAAAATAACATATAGTTTGGTAGCTAGAACACCGACACGTGTTACCAATACCAGATTTATATTGCCAGTGTGCATGTGATACGGACTTGTATTCAATGGGTGTAGTATCAGATTGTAGCTGCTCAGTTGCTGCATGATTAGGCCAGGTTTAGTGCCCATGTTATGGGATGAGCCGGTGTACAAGCTGATAGGTGTTGTTGGGTGTCCCACCACCTGTGCTGTGGTTGTTGCTGTCAGGTGTGTTTAATCATTGCGTAGCTGTGAGTGTTTCGTGTTTGATTCCTGTCTGCTGTGTAGTTATTACCCCCCTGGTGGATGTCTGCTGCGAATACATGTAACTGGTGGTAGTGCTGAAAGTGTTACGTAGTGTTTTATACCAGTACAGCTGGCGTGTGTATGGCCTGTTTGTTGATCTTTCTGTGTGTATACCCTTCACAATATTTTAATTCACAAAACACAGGAAGTATGATATTTGGCAACATTTATTTGGTAGGTGTGCTGCTGATAAAACTTGGTTATAGGTGAGATAAAATGAACTTTATTACATTAAAAATAGTATATACTATATATACACATACAAAAACTGAGAACTGTTTCTCTGATGTAAATATATAGTACATATCCGTAGGGTGAATCTTCAAATAGAGGGTTTCTGTAACTTTAGCAAGTGGAGCTAATGAAAAAATGTTGGGTGTTGACCTTTGTATGATAATCTTTCACCTTTACATATATACATATATATATATATATGGGGGTTATTTTGCATTTGGATGCAGTTTAAAGAGTACATGTAGGATGTACATTTTTCACCGTAAAATTATTATTATTACAATGTTTTTTTTACATAATTCTGATAATTTTAGGGGGTTAGTCCCCCAAACAAATACCTGAGGATATTATTAAGTAACTACTACCTAATAAAAATATATATATATTACAAAGCCAGCCATGCTATTTCTCATATTTAATCAAATTAATTTTTGTCATCTCTAACGATGACATTACTCACTAATGAAATGTTGATATCTATTTTTTTAATTGTGTGATTTCTGTAACACACAAAGTTACACAGAATATTATTCAAGACCTGTAAGTATATATACACAGATACATTCATACCAATCCACCTAACTCTTGTATATTTACGACTATGCCATGTGAGACATTATTTCAGTGGTTGCTAGACAAAAATGTGACAGTAACAGGACTTTAGATTTTATCAAAGTTGAGGCTATAAACATATGCCCAAAATAATCTCGAATAAATGAATGAATGTTTAACGACACCCCAGCACAAAAATACATATCGCCTATTGGGTGGCCCAAAATAATCATGCCCAAATTAAGTACAAACATGCTGACCTCAAAATATTTTAGTTTAAAAACTACTGAAATTTTAAGTTTAATTACTTTAAAATAACGTGAAATGTATTTGTGAATATTGACAACTCTCCAGCAGCTGTTAATGATAGTACTGAACTAAAACGACCTTTCTGCACTCAGAAAAGACAAACATTCCTATTGTGCCCAAGTTAGTGAGATCTAAAGTAGTTAGTAATGTCATATACTGGTATTTAACAGCAAAGCTGGACCGGAATCCCCTCAAAACCGAACATTTTTCATGGTCCCTTTTGAAATGTCTGTACATAAAGAGAACCTCTCTAAACCAGATACCCCTTAAAACCGGACTTTTTACTTGGTCCCAAGGGTGTCCGGTTTAGAGGATTTTCACTGTAGTTACTTGTAGATTCTGAAAGATATACATTGTATTTTAAGATTAAACATTATGTTATTGAGTAATGAATATAAACTAGAGTATGTAAAGTAAATAGAGACACACCTATTTGGCAGTGTGACATGAATATAACAGTCTATTTCTGTCTGTCTTTATTAGTGACGTTGAACGGTGAGACATAGATGTTACCTTTTTACCTGCGGTGACGACAGTATCAATGTTTGCTTTTCATTCAGTGTAAAATTTCATGTTTAGCTTCGCTTCTCATCAATTGTAAGTCCTAAATCAATGAAACTTGGTGTATTGTTAAATGTATTGATTTTTTAAATTATTTAAATCATGCAAAAAAGACATTAATGAAATAAATTTTGGATTAATTAATTAAGTTTATATTAGTAATAAATTTTACATCATTATTATTTTATTTTTTGTACATTTTCATTATTAAATTATTATTAATTTTGGATTAATTAATTAAGTTTATATTTTTTTTTAAATTTAATTAAATTAATTTGAAATATTCAAAATGCTGTAAGTAATACATTCTTAAGTTCTAGTATACATTCTTAATTGCCCACTATGATACAGATATCTATACATGTATGTGTGTATATATGATAAATTAGAGTTTATACATGTTAGTAGCTCAGTGGTAAAGCACTCGCTTGATGTGAGATCTGTCTGGGATCAATCTCTGTTGGTGGCATGTTGGGTTATTTTTCATCCCAGCCAGTGCACCACGATTGGTATATCAGAGGCTGTGGTATGTGCTATTCTAACTGTGGGATGGTGCATATAAAAGATCCTTTACTACTAATGGAAAAATATAGCAGGTTTCCTGTCTAATGCTATATGCCAAATTACCAAATGTTTCACATCCAATAGCCGATGATTAATAAATCAGTGTGCTCTAGTGGTGTCATTAAACAAAACAAAACATGCAGGTATGTGATAAACTAGAGGTTGTACATTTTAGGTACACCAGTGTACCATAATGCAGGTATACGATAAACTTTAGGTTATACATGTTAGGTATGTCACTGTACATGCAGGTGTATGATAAACTAGAGGTTGTACATGTTAGATACATCACTGTAGATGCAGGTGTATGATAAACTAGAGGTATACGATAAACTTTTATACATGTTAGGTATGTCACTGTACATGCAGGTGTATGATAAACTAGAGGTTGTACATGTTAGATACATCACTGTAGATGCAGGTGTATGATAAACTAGAGGTTATACATGTTAGGTACACCAGTGTACCATACATTCAGGTATATGATAAACTAGAAGTTGTACATGTTGGGCACATCTGTGTGGTACAGTGTAACCCTGACAAATAACAAGCACCTGATAACGAGAGATAACCAGCTGTTTAAACAGTATCAGTGACACTTTATTACACAGGAAGTGGTCATCAAATTACCTGTCACGTTATGTTTTTTTTTTATTGTAATGTAAACAATAGCCATAGGTAAAATAATATACTAGTAGTATTATGAATCATGTCTGCTGGTTATATAAAATTTTAATCTATTAGTATTAGTATTAATTGTTAGTCAGAAAAATATGTATATAGTTTCAACGTGGTTTATTAAAATCTGTATTAAGTAGCTACTTAAGGAAATATAAAATAAATGACCTCTTTCATCAGCTGGCTGCTTTATACAGGTTAGTTTGTACTGAGAAACCTGTGTAAACCAGAGCCTGAACAAACCAGAAACCTGTTAAAACTGGCCACGTTTATGGTCCTGAATTTTCTAAATTCTAAAATGTGACTCCCTAAACACCGGTGTAATAGCCAAAAAAATACCCAGATTATAAATGGGACTAGCCCTGAATATACCCTTGGGTATAAAACAGGCTAGTATATAATATACCTCTCTAGTCTATATTTCAATGTCCAGAGGCTTTTTTTTCCATCATCATTTATATATTTTGGGCCAGAGAATAACAAAATATCTTCTAAAATGACTACTCTGTGATAGTTTTATTTTTATGAAAACAATAGTTGCTTTCTTTCAAAGCGTTTTTTATTTATTTTTTATTATTATTATTTTGTATACAGGTTAGTAATAAAAAATGAGGGTTAGGATTAGGGGTATAAAACAGGCTAGCCCACTTTAACCCCGGGTATAGTTTGGTTGGGGTTATATTTTGGGCTGTTACAGGATCCTGTCTGAATCAGATAAATATTAGGTCCCCACCGTGATCCGGTTTAAACAGGTTGCACTGAACTACATTTGACAAGTTAGGGGGAAAACATAACAAGAATAGACTGCTTTTGGAGTTTTGACCTCTTTTTTCTTTCTTTTTTTTTTTCTTTTTTTTTGTTGCTGTAGTTTTGACTTTATTTTTATCCTAGGGCCATTTTTATTTCGTCATGCATGCTGTTTTTCATAATGAGTTCAAAATAATTGGCTTCTATTATTGATTTAAAACAGTTCCTCTGTCTTACTCTATTATCTGTTGACATAAAACTGTTCTGGCATCTCATGGTTTTTATTTCTTACAAAACAACATTTTTCTTCTTTCTGTTATATCAGAACTTTTTTCTTTGTTATTACCGGTAATATATATTCATTTTCATCTAATAATTAATTATCTTAAATTTCATATTAAGACACACTTGTTTTTGGAGAACATATTATATAGTTGTTTTCTTTTGTTTGTTTTGTTAGGTTTTAAAAAACAAAAGTTCTTTGTTTTGTGAAGACTTTTTCTCAGAACTGCTATGATGATTCATTGACTGTAACCGTTTCTGGATAACGGCAAAACACAGATGTTCTTTGAATGAATAATAAATACGTCATATTTTTAATACAATACTTCAGTTCAGCAGCTGGGGGTTTTGAAATGTATCAACTCAAAATATTGCCTTTGATAAATTGATTTTTATTAATTATCTAGAGCTTCCCCGGTGACTAATTGCTTCCAATAATCAGTGACATAATTATGTGCAGGATATGAATTATTTGTACTACAGTGTCTCAATTGTAAAAGTAATATTCTGCCGGCAGACAATGTATTGGTTTTAAGCTTGTTATGTTGCATATTATATATTTTAAGGTGAGTATATTCTACATTATGTCAGTTCATGAAAGCAGAAATAATAGTCAAAATGTCCTTTTTACTTGTATTGTACAGAGATACGATTTTGAATTTTTTTATTATTTTGTACTTCAATGCATCTGTTTTATATTGGGGCAGGACGTAGTCCAGTGGTAAAGTGCTCGTCTGATGTGCAGTCTGTCTAGGATTGATTCCTATCAGTGGGCCCATTGGGCTATTTCTCATACCAGCCAGTGCACCATGGATCTTTTATACAGGATAACACATACCATTGCCTTTGATATACCAGTCGTGGGCCCACCGATGGAAAGGAAAGGAAATGTTTTATTTAACAACACACATTTTATTTATGATTATATGGCATCAGACATATGGTTAAAGACTACACAGATATTAAGGGAGAAAACCCGCTGTCACCACTTCATGGGCTACTCTTTTCTATTAGCAGCAAGGGATCTTTTATATGCACCATCCCATAAACAGGATAGCACATACCATGGCCTTTGATATACCAGTCATGGTGCACTGACTGGAATAAAAAATAACCCAATGGGGATCGATCCCAAACCAACCACACATCAAGCTAGCGCTTTACCACTGGGCTATTATCCCACCCAGTCTTTCAGCTAAGAAAATGACTGGCAAAACACATGCTGTGGAATAAACAATTGAATATAATCCACAGCATAAAAAATGTGCCATGAAGAATTAAAAGCTCCTCTGCAATCTCGAAGGTGTTGCTGATTGCTGTGGGCAATGGCAGGGGTTGTTCTGTGGATGACAAATGTCATGATAAGACTTTTAACAGTGCTTTAATTCAGATCATTACAACATTATCTTTCATTTTTTTACCAGAGTGTATCCTACAGTGTATATAATATTATATGTGGCTGTGACATATTAATGTGATTTTGATTGTTTGTGGTGGTTTGAGGATTTTGTGTCATTACAGTTTGCAAGTCCATGTGAAAGAGATTAATGAATGAAACCAGGTATTTAATAATGCCTCAGTACACATATTGGTGAATGAATTACAGGGGGGAAAAATGTCCAACCCGTAGTGTGAGCATAAGGTCAAAGTTGTTATGATAAGAGCAGCATTAATGTAAACTAAATACAGTCAAACCGGCTCTAGTGACCACCTGTATTATGTGGCCACCTGTATTAGGCAGCCACTTGTTAGAAGAGGTCACATTTTTATTCTCTCAACTCATCTAATACAGTATATACTGACCTGTATTAAGCAGCCACCTGTCTTAAAAGACAAATTTTTTGATAATCTCTTTGGTAGCTGCTTAACACAGTTTGATTGTATATGAAATGAAACCAGGCCCAGCCCATGTCAGGTCAGGTCATGTCATATAGCTTTACATGCACATTCAGAGCAAGCTGTTGTAGTGCACGCCTGTCATGGGTGCAGGTGTCCAGGATTGGAAATGGGTTGGGGTGGTGGGAATGGGTACTGTCCGCACTTGACAAATAGAGCACAAGCAGCCTGACCAGGGTCTGTAGTGGGCAGGGGAAGGTTGGCCACATTTTTCTAGATATAGGGTACGTACATCAAGGGTTGGGTTCCTGATAACACACAATTTTTTTATTTAGGTCTAAGCTCAGGCCCAGGTTTAATAGGAAGCTTACAGAAATATGTAACTATATAAATGTCATTAAGAAATTGAAAAAACTAATATATTCATCAATCAAGATTTACTTTGTTACCTTTTGTATGCATGAATGTCCAGTTTAAATAAGAATTGAAAAATGTTAATTTATGGTAAATTAATCATAATATTTACATAAGGTACATATTTGTAGATACAAAAAATATTTCTGTTTTCAGCATACTTCCTTAGTTGTAGAGACAGATATTTGTAGTGTCTTTCCAAACCAACAATGGATTCTATTGTTCTAACTACTCTTTGTGTTTAAAGACAATCACTAACTACCGGTTGCCTTGCATGTTATTTATTTTGAAGCTATTTACTTCCACCAGGAAGAGATTAGATAAGCAGTTAAAAGCTGCTTGATAATACTTATGTCTTTGTGCTACACCGGCAACAATGAACGCATTGATGATGAAATACAATTGATAATAAATATCATAGGGATGATCCCAAGTTGCATGTTGCCAGTACAATAGACTCTGGATTAATCTGTTCATATGCCATACATCTGGATGGTAAAACCTATTAAAAGTTTATATATGAAGCATTATAATCCTAAAATATATTTGACATTATCTTTGATCAAATTATTAAAGTTTGTTTGGCAGTTAAAAAAAATAAAAAAAATTGTTATGGCAGAATTCTTACTAAGCTTTTTTAATTAATTTGGAAATATGATTCATTTTAACATATTTTCGTGCTTATATCCAATTAAGGTTCAAGCACGCTGTCCTGGGCACACACCTCAGCTATCTGGGCTGTCTGTCCAGGACAGTGGGTTAGTTGTTAGTGGTTAGTCAGAGAGAAGAGGGTGTAGTGGTCTTACACCTCAGCTATCTGGGCTGTCTGTCCAGGACAGTGGATTAGTTGTTAGTGAGAGAGAAGAGGGTGTAGTGGCCTTACACCTACCCATTGAGCCCTTAAGAACTCATTCTGGTTTGGAGCTAGTACTGGACTGTCTCTGTACCTACCAGCCTGTAGTCACGAAATGTTAGCAAATTTCAAAAAGCCTGACAAGACACTAGTATTTCATGATGCTAAATTTAAAGATGCACAATGGACTGTTTTGTAGAATGTTTGTGGGATTGTTTTCTTGTTGATAAACTAAACACACAACAATGGTTACATGCTATTGATTAAACCAAATGGATAGTAAACAACAATAGTTGGTTAGCATGCACATTGCTGCAATTTTCTACTACATTTCAGTTCTTTGTAAGCTGCTTAACTTCAAAATTGATCAAAAGTATTTTTTCAGCTGATCCTACAACTTCAGCTTATTTTTTTTTTTTAGTGTTTAATAAAAAAGAAAGAAAAAAAAGTTTTATTTAACGACACACTCAACACATTTTATTTACGGTTATATGGCGTCAGACATATGGTTAAGGACCAAACAAATATTGAGAGAGGAAACCCACTGTCACTACTTTATGGGCTACTCTTTTCGATTAGCAGCAAGGGATCTTTTATATGCACCATCCCAGAGACAGGTTAGTACATACCATGGCCTTTGATACACCAGTCGTGGTGCACTGGCTGGAACGAGAAATAGCCCAATGGGCTAGTGTTTAATATGATGACCTCGCTAAAGTTTTATGTCGCATAAATCCAATTAATAAATGTCACTTATTTGGATTTCACTAAATGTTAAGAATGCTGATATTTCATAATATACTGGATACCTTTTGGGAGTTTTTCTTTTAAATATAGACATAACTTTTATGACTTCAATATTTTCTAATTACCATACTCGAAGTGCAGGCATTCAATATTTTCTAATTACCATACTCGAAGTGCAGGCATTCAATATTTTCTAATTTCCATACTCGAAGTGCAGGCATTCAATATTTTCTAATTACCATACTCGAAGTGCAGGCATTCAATATTTTCTAATTACCATACTCGAAGTGCAGGCATTCAAATTTTCTAATTACCATACTCGAAGTGCAGGCATTCAATATTTTCTAATTACCATACTCGAAGTGCAGGCATTCAATATTTTCTAATTACCATACTCGAAGTGCAGGCATTCAAATTTTCTAATTACCATACTCGAAGTGCAGGCATTCAATATTTTCTAATTACCATACTCGAAGTGCAGGCAATCAATATTTTCTAATTACCATACTCGAAGTGCAGGCATTCAATATTTTCTAATTACCATACTCGAAGTGCAGGCATTCAATATTTTCTAATTACCATACTCGAAGTGCAGGCATTCAATATTTTCTAATTACCATACTCGAAGTGCAGGCATTCCAGATTATTTTTAGAAAATGACATGATCAAAGAGAAATGCTTGCGTCCATAAAAAGAACCCACTGTGTATGTGTGTTTGAACTGTTTCGTCCTCAAGCGGGAGTTGTAAAAACATCGTCCCGGCTTCTGTCTAGTGGTGTGTCCTGTTTCTAATGAGTGTTGCCAAGGCCACTCGGCCTGTCACAGTTGACGCTAGGACTGCTGCAAATATTCACTAGCAATGACACGTGCTGTCTTGGGATGGGTAATCCAAAACTTGAGGAAGTATGCAGCATTTTTGATGCTGTAATAAAGATCACACAATAGTGTATTAACTAGAGCTATACCTAGCGATGGTGGGGGGTGGGGGTGGGGTGATTTTATGTAATAAATTTCATATTCTTTTAATTTTAAAAAACCCCTAACATTTCAGTTGTTTTGAGGAGAGATGTCTTGAATTGAATTGAATGAATGAATGAATGAATGAATGAATGAATGAATGAATGAATGTTTAGCAACACCCCAGCACAAAATATACGTAGGTTTTTGGGAGTCGAAACAAAATTCAAATGTTAAATTAAAACAGAGTGTACAAAACAGTGTAAAGGGTATATTAAAATTGCAAATAAATTTCAGCATCTAAAAATTTCAAAATAGGTTCATATTTTGTCTACCATTGGCATTGTTTGTACTATTGGGACATTCTTATTTTTGACATGCGTATTTTGGGGCTTGGTTATGTTTTGTATTTGGGGCACAGCATTTATCACCTTGACTTTAGTGCAGCCTATAGCCGTGGTTGGAGTTGACACCTACCATGCATGATATGTATTACAGTGTTTGTTCGTGTTTTTCTATCTCTGTATTGATACCATATCGGATGTCTGTGTTTTTATCCTGGTACCCATTCACATGCCATTTTATCAGTACATACCACATTCCTTTATTCCCTGACACTTTTTCTCATTCATCATATATTCCTTTGAAGAAAAACTTTCCCACGAGGTTTTCAATACCTGTACAGTTAATCCTTTGGCTCATAAGCTTGAGTAACTTAATTCAAAGACTTGCATTTTTGTTCTTGCAATTGCTTTCTGTATGACTGACTGTGATAGACGATATGAATACAGCAACCAAAACTGAAGCCAACTGCCCACGTAAACTCGCAGTGTTTCTGTGTGGGTTTTTTTCAACCATGTAAGTGGATCAAAACACACAGCATTAGTACCTGACACCCACCTGTTTTTCCTTTCATTGTTGCCTGCCGAAAAAGGTGTGTTGGTCAGAGATTTTTGACATTTACAGGTAATTTCAGCAGTAAACATTGGCCTGTGTTCTGTGTGTTATTAAATATTCATGTAGCTGGCAGATTGGTCTCAGCTTGACTTGGTTTGTTTGGTGAGGTATTAGTCTCGAGTACCGCTGTCTGTTTGCTGTACTGACTCTGCACACAATGGCGAACACAGGTGTTGTGTCATCTTTGGTCGTTGTCTATCAACCTTGACATTTTACCTCAAAAAACAATTGGGGCAAATCTGAAGCAGTGTTCGAAATAAGCACTTGTCCCTTTGTCCTGTCAAGTAAAAATCTGCATAATGGTTGTCCAGTGGACAAGTGAAAATGTTCCATGCAGTTTCATTTTGAGCAATCGAAAACTTTGATCTTATACTTGAATCACACAAACCACTTATTTGGACAAGTGAACATATTGGCAGAAAAGTAGATTTCTATAGATGTACTTGTCAGGTGGACTAAATTTCGCTGCAAAGGGATCCATGTTACAACTGGCAATCATCTTTTAATGCTGGTAGGTACTGGGTTCACATCCCAGTACTGGCTCCCACCCAGAGTGAGTTTTTAAAGGGTTTTTTGTTTGTTTGTTTGTTTAACCAGCACTGTTAGAGCACATCAGCTGTTGGATGTTAAACATTTAGTAATTTTTGACATTTTTCCATTAGCTCAAGGGATCTTTTATATGTACTTTCCTATAGATAGGACAACACATTCCTTTGAAATATCGCTTGTGGGACACTTATTGTGAAGTTATAAAAACCTGTTGGACTGCCAAGAAGGTTTGGTTCTGTGATCCAAGCACCTTATAGCCAAGCACCTTACCAAGCTAAATCCCACCACTAATTTGATGTACATACATAAAAAATAAGTTCAAATCTAAACTGAATGACATAATATGTTAAAAAAAAAAAATTATGGGTCATATATTCAAAATGTTCTTGTCTTCTTTTTTTTATAACTAAAAGTAATTTTACATTTGTTGTAATCAACTAACAGTATTTGATATAGTCACTAATTCTTAGTTATGAAGGTCAACTTGTTAAATTGAGATTATTGCACTTCTTTCTTATCCACTGTTTAGAATGTAAGTGAAAGTTAGTTTGTTTTGTTTAGTGACACCATTAATCATCAGGTATTGGATGTTAAACATTTGGTAATTTTGACATAGTCTTAGAAATGAAACCTGCTACTTGTTTTCATTAGTAGCTAGGGATCTTTTATATGCAGCATCCCACAGACAGGATAGCACATACCCCAACCTTTAATACCCCAGTCATGGTGCAGTTGCTGGAACAAGAAATAGCCCAATGGGCCCACTGACAGGGATCAACCCCAAAATGACCATGCACCAAGCAAGTGCTTTACCACTGGGCTCTATCCCGCCCCTGTGAGTGAAAGATGCTGGTGTCAGATTGTTTTTGTCTTCAGTTGTTGTCCTGCTGTTTCTATGATCATCACCCACAAACTCCCAGTTGCCTAATGACCAGTTTTCTTTGTGTGTGCCCCTGCGCGTGCTGTAACCTCACCGTGGTGCAGGGGTGTAACATTCTCTTTGAGAATGGCCAATACAGCACAAATTGAAGTTTAGAGTAAAATTCGGTGTCCGTAAAATTCTGTGATATTTGTATTTGTATTTTTGCACAGTTCTTTACACTGTTTTTGTTTAAACCTTGAATTTTTATATTGATGTTGATCATCACTTTATTTATTTGCATTACCATAGTTTGACATCCAATAGCCAATGTATTTTTCGTGCTGGGGTGTCGTTAAACATTCATTAATTCATTCATTCATTCATTCTTTGTGTGTGAAAGTTTGGTGGTGAAAGACTGGAGATTACTGGCACCTCTCTGGGTGTTCTATCCAGCCTAGCCACAAGGGATATAGCTGAGTGTCTGGCTATGTGAGGGTGTGAGGGAGACAATGGATTGCTCAACATTTGGCAGACATTGCTTGTGGGTGACACCCAGGAGATTATTGATATCTTGATACAGTCAATAGGACATAAGCTGAAGCAAGACTTTTTCAAATGCACTGGTTTGCCCAAGTGAACTCTTTCATTGCAGAGCTAGGTGTAGGTTTGTTGGGAAATTAGTTTAAATTTAAAAAAACCCATATATTTTTGTTAGTAGGTTTAAACAAAATTAAGCACATTGAAATAAATTTAGGAAACAATTTGAAAAGTTTTTGTAAATATTTTGAAAAGAATACATTTGTGACAGTCCATAAATCTTGTAATTTTGTTTTTTGTTTTGAGTCTGTTAAGGGAAAAACAATAGTTGTTTTTAGCCTCAGTTTTATTATTAAAAGATCAATTTGAATTATTTTTGAAAAAAGTAATTTTTAATACAAAGTTGTTCAGGTAAAATCTTTTTGTTCAATTATTTTACATTAATTAATCAAAATTTGTATTTTTATAATTATTAATATGCATAAATATTTGAATTAAAGAATGGTTTAGAGTCTTTAGACCCCATTTATTTACCATTATGTTTTAAATCAGCAACTGGGGCTAAAAATATATGTTCAATATCCCCAGAGGGGGATGCAAACAAACCCTTTTTGGTAATTATTTTTCTCATTATTGTCAGTTCTTTGCCATGACAAAATTAATTATTATGTTAGACATAAAATGTACTGAATTCCTGAAAATGCCCTTAGTAATAAAATCACTGGACTGAGAAAAGCGCAGTGTTACTGACACAGTACTGACACAGTTGTCAGCAAGCATTGTTTGAATTCAGGCTGGCTAATATTTCCCCACTTTACCTGTGGACAAGATCAATGGCTACAGTTAGCTAACCTTCATTACCTGTGTATCTATCTTTTGTTAATATTGTTCTTTGGGCAGGTCAGTGTGCACAATGGTCAGCCACATCCACAATATATATACCCCCTGTGTACTTTAACAAGATGTGAAAACCATATTTATACATGCCAGGCATTTTTTTTCTATTTGTTGGAGCAAAAAATGTGAATGTAGAAAATGAATGTTTGTTAAATGGTACCCCATAACGAATCATAGTCACTCGTACCCAAGTCATATCGTACCATCCATTTTGTACCATTCTGCCTGGTCATTTCGTACCCTAGTCATTTCGTACCTTGGCCATTTCGTACCATTGCAAAAAGTCATTTCGTACCCAAGTCATTTCGTACCATTGTGAAAAGTCATTTCGTACCCCAGTCATTTCGTACCCTAGTCATTTCGTACCCTAGTCATTTCGTACCCTAGTCATTTCATTCCAGTATATAAAAAATGAATTGACTATAGCATAAAAGCAGTGGGTTTTGTTTTAAAACTTTATTTTGACAGTTTGAAAACCAGAACACGTTATTGTGCAGCATATCGTTATTGATACCCATAATACCTGTCAGCTGTTATTTCCATTTTACCCGACAAGAGCCGTATTTGGTATTTACTACTAACTGCCAACTTCGATTTTGTGTGAAATGGCTCCAGATAATTAGTCAAAAACATGAAAACAATATAATGGACCAACAAAATATTATTTATTTATTAGGTCTTCTTTTCAAACTTGCTTATTTGCATCTTATTTGTTTAAGAAATAAACAATAACAGCCATTAAAACATTAACTACCTTACTGATTGCCAAATTAGCCAATTGCTAATGTTTATACAAAGTGGCAAAAGTGTCTTTTGCTGATAAAATATCCCTTAAATTAACCACAAATTTGTAATTTAATGTTATTTTGTAAAAGACATTACCGGGGTGATTGTTATAAATTGTTATACCATGGTACGATATGACTTTCAGTTATTGTACGAAATAACTAAGGTACGAAATGACTAGGGTATGAAATGACTTTTTGCAATGGTACGAAATGACCATGGTACGAAATGACCAAGGTACGAAATGACTTTTTGCAATGGTGCGAAATGACCAAGGTACGAAATGACCAGGGTACGAAATGACCAAATTAGGTACGAAATGACTATGGTACGAAATGACCATGGTACGAAGTGACTAGCAACCCCCCATAACATTGTTTACATTATTATTACTAATTAAATGTCAAACATTATTGTTGAACCAGATCTGTGGGAATAATTAAGATAACTATAGATAGCCACAGAACATATTACCGTAAATGACATTTTATAAGGGTCATTCTAAAACTGAAAACACTACATCAGGCAATTCTTGTCTATGCCTACCACTGCTACCTTCAAAATAACATTTTATTTAAAAGGAAAAATATTGAAGCTTGTACCACAGATAATAGTTTCAAAAGGGTCAATAGAAAGAGATTATTTATATGCATTTTTCTTTATGTGGAACATAACATACCCATAACCTGTGATATACGAGTCATATTTCACATATTGTGCATTTTGTGCATATCTTGTTGTTACAGCTCTTATCATGACTTGTGATTTTCAAGTCATATTTCATGTAGTTTGTAATATCTTATTGTTATTGATGCAGCTCATATCATATGACTTGTAATATACCAGTTGTAGTTCATGTATTTGATATTCCATGCATTTTGTGCTGACTTTTAAAAGATGTTGTTTATACAATCAATGCAGTTCATATCATATGACTTGTAATATACCAGTTGTATTTTGTGTATTTAATATTTCATTCATTGTTTAATAGTTGTTTTTTGTCGTCTTGCAGGTTGAGTTGAGATGGTGTGTATGTTATTGATACAGTCATGACCCCATGGGATCATTTTCTGGTGTGTGTCGCCCTGCTGACCACGTGTCACATCCTCATCGCTGCCACGTCTGTTCGCTATGTCGTCAGCGAGTTCCCTGGCAAAGGCCAAGATCCCATACAGTTGAACCACCTAACCGTGAACACCGAGACGCGTGATCTCTATGTCGGCGCCGTGAATCACATCTTCCACCTAACGGACAACTTCACTGTGTTGGAGACCGCTGAGACCGGACCACGCAACGACAACCCTAACTGTCCGCCTGTCACCCAGCTCGGGAAGTGTTCGTATCCCCAGACGCCCACCGACAGCCACAACAAGGCTCTCATGATTGACTACACCAATCGGCGCCTCATTGTGTGTTCCACGTTATTCCATGGGCATTGCGAAAAGCGCTATCTCGACAACATCACTGCCACCGATAATGTGGCTAATTACGAACCATGTGTTGCTAACAATGCACAAGCGTCGACTGTGGCTTTCATTGCACACGGTCCGAAAGAGGAGAACTTACAACAGCAGCCAATGGTGCTGTACATAGCTGCGACATACACAACCACTGGGCTGCCCATTTACCGTGAAAAAGTACCTGCATTCTGCAGTCGATCCCTAGATAGTTTTCGATTGGTGAAAAAGGCATTCCGGAGTACAAAGATTGAAATTGAGCTACAGCAACGTGATACGTTTCCTGTTCACTACGTGTACGGTTTTGCATCGGGAAAGTTCAGCTACGTCGTATCGGTACAACGACAGAACGTTCAACAACAGAACTACATCTCGAAACTGCTGAGAGTGTGCCAGAATGACCCGAGGTTCTATTCCTATGTTGAAGTGGAGTTGAAATGTAACATCAAAAATGTCACATACAACTTGGTCCAGGCCGCCTATATGGGAAAAGCGGGGAGTAGTCTTGCTGCCAGTCTTGGCGTCGACACTACGGAAGATGTCCTGTATGCAGTGTTTTCATTAGGAAAGCCCAATTCCCCTGAGCCACTGTCAGAATCAGTTCTGTGTGTGTATCCCAGGAGAGTGATTGTGCGAACCTTCACGGGAAATATTCAGAGTTGTTTCAAGGGTGTTGGAAATACTGGACCCGACCATATAGTCGTCCCTCAACCTTGTATCCAAGCGGTAAGTCAAAAGTCAACAAGTTATTATTCAGTTTGGTCTCTTAATATATAAGCCTTAGTTTTGACTAGATTACAGATGTGTTATAATTAACAGCTTGGTCTTGATTGACACATTAAACCATTTACTCGATCTTAATCGTGACCCATTTACCAAATGATCTTGACCCATTTACTATAGCAGATTATTTCAAACTATTCCTGTCATGGCGATGTGTTGCATACTACAGGCTTGCAAGCAGGCCCTTATTTTCCTAATTTTCCTTATTTTTTGACAGCAGCCCTAATATTCCTTATTAAAGCTTCAAAATCCTAAAAAGCCCTAATTTTTTGGTGAAAATCCTAAATTATCAAATTTTGAAATTTTTTGATAAATGCAACATAAAATAAGTGTTGGAATTAATTAAATCTAGCCTTAGTATACTTTCAGATAATGAATATGTTGAATTAATGTATTTCTCAGAAGACATCTTGGTGGTTATCAGCATCATATTCAGCATGGATTTGCACCATATCAGATTACTTTAATCTGGTTGTATTGATATGCTGAATATCGCTGTTAATGACCATTGGCATGATCTTCTGAGTTGGTAATTAGCTTTTGTATTTATGTTCTCCCTGGAGGTGAGTACACAATGTTTTTCTTTATATTGATTATTGAATTTCAGTCCTTATTTTTGTCAAAAAAGTCCTAAAAATAGCCCTTATTTTTTAAGAATTTTGCCCTAAAAAAAGCCCTTATTTTTCACAAAATCTTGCTTGAAAGCCTGATACTATAACTAGGTCACCATGACCTATTTTTGTTGGGTGTATTATGCACTCGCCTGTACTCTTGTTTGTAAATATTAAAATGTAAATTACTTAAAAACCTCACCATGACCATAAATAGAAGGCATGTGTATAAAATCATGTTTGAAAAAGCAAAAGAGTTAATATATGAAGAGTTTAAGCACAAAACGCGATACACCCATTTTTTTTTTTTTTCAGTAAAAGTTCTTTTTTTTAATTGGCATATATCGTGTTTTGATACAAAAAAAACCCAGGATTTACCCAATACAATTTCATAAGGATCAATCGCGTTTGCGGCAAATCAGCGGGCCTACGATTAGCCCTTACTAACATACAATAATGGCTTTTAACTTAAAAAAGAAAGAAAATGGTTTATATCGCGCTTTGCACCTGAACTCTTCATATATACACATGTACATGTATTTCAACTACAATTAGTGTATTTAAAGTAATCGGTTCTACACATAAACAAATAACCTGGATTTTGTTTTAGTAATACTCTGGGATTAAAAAACAAAACAAACAAAAAACGTTAAATATTTTTTAAACTAATATATTTGCATTAATTAATAGGATATCAATAAGCTTATCTGACAAATTCTCAAAGATAATATTAGATTTGTAATTGCTTGGATAGAAAGCACTATGCAGAGTTGTAATTTTTGCAAGGTAACAACAAATTACTTGTAGATTGCATTCCGATGATGTGACCGGGTGACGCCGAAATCAACAAACAGATTGCATAAGTTGCACCATTTGTGCTGAAACATACTCTATCCTGGAGGAAAACGCACACAAACAACAGCATCACCAACATATAATCAATTGTTCATTTTTAGCATGCCCACAAATCGGTGTACTAACCGATTTGCCGGTAATCTTCGCAAAACAAAAATCAATTTTGCCTGAGATTTGTGTGCTTTGCGAGTCAGTTTCAGATGGATGGATGAAAAACGTGAAACGTAAAACATTATTCAACAAAGATCAGATCAAACCAGAGCTGTTTATCTCTTGTATTGATCAGGGAGCAAATTACAGAATGAATTTTCAGTTTGATTCAATTTCCTGGCATTCTCTTAGTTTCCTCGTTGAGGATGAAACTGATATTTGCAAACAGTGTCGCTATGAAAAGAAAGATTCAGTTTTATTTACAAATATTGGAGGGTTTTTTATTTCAAAGATACATCATATTACACATATCACCAACACCTTATGTGTTGCTAAGATATATTGTTTTGCAAATATAAAAGGCTCTTTTAATTAAATATATTTTGTTTTACTGTTACAAAATCCTTCTTTTGTCATCAGTTCTTAATGGTAAAAAAATACTCGGCCTGGGGAAGAAAGTGCCAACGGTGCCAAAAAGCGGGGAGACACACGTGCATACACACACACACACACCTACATGCCCCTCTTCCTTTCCCCCACCCCCCACATCCTCCTATGCCAGTGCATGTATAAATGTATAAAAACCATCGTTGCTGCTATAAAGTGGGGTTGCACATGTCATTCTTTTGGCCTTCCCCTGAGTCCCGCCAGCTTCCTACGCCAGCGCATCCAACAATAGAACACAGAGATCATTTGCATAGCCCCAGTTAATGGGAGATGGCTCTCTACACAGCAGTCATATTTTTATGAGAAAGGCCAGTATAAGGCCATCACACCCCATCTAAACCTCCCCGTGCTACATCTAGTAGTATGTGTATATGCATGGATTACATCTAATAGTACGTGTATATGCTTAACATGGAAAGCTAATGCTGCTCTTGAATCTCATTATATCAGAAAGCGTATTGTGTTTTTGCAGCTCGGTCACACTGAAAAGAATTCTGTTGTAGCCAATTTTTGCTATATCTGTTTGAGAATTATAAAAAAATTGGTAATTAAAATAACATTTTATCAGCCATTTATTAAATATTGTAGCCCCTTTCTATAAAGATGAGCAATTGGCTAATTTAAATAACATTTTATTAACCAAATATTAAATATTGTAGACACTTTGTATAAAAATGAGCAATTGGCTAATTTAAATAGCATTTTATTAGCCAAATATTAAATATTGTAGCCACTTTGTATACAAATTAACAATTGGTTAATTTGGCAATGGGCAGGATATGTGAGCCCTGATTTTGAGTGGCAATTGCCTTGTACTCCATGTTAATTTTGAGTCTTGTTTACATGTATACAATTTTTAATATAATTTGTTGTTGATCTTATAGGATTTCCATATTGATGATGACTACTGTGGGGCCCAAGACATCAACAACCCCTTGAATGGCTACAATCCCATCAAAGAGGAAGCAGTGTTAAAGTTCACGCCCAACACAACAGTGTCGTCTATCATAGTCTCGATAACCCACTTCTATACGGTGGCCTTTGTAGGCACCACCAGTGGACACATCAAAAAGGTACATTGGCACCAGACACACATTTGATTGTTAAAATTAGCAGAAAGTTAGCCATGGTGTACTCAATATGGAAAAGATCAATCCCTATCATTGGGTTCATTGGGTTATTTCTCGTTCCAGCTTATGCTTCACAACTGGTATAACAAAGAGCATGGTATGTACTATCCTGTCTGTGGAATGCTGCATATAAAATATTCCTAGCTGTTAATCAGAAAGAGTAGCTCATTGTATGGTTGCAGCAGGTTTTCTCTCTCATTATCAATGTGGTCCTCAACCATATGTTTGACACCATATAACCGTAATTAAAATGTGTTGAATGCATCTGTAGAAAAGAAATAAGACAGTATACTGTGTGTAAGAAAAATTTGAAGTTTGTTTTGTTTAACGACACCACTAGAGCATATTGATGTATTAATCATCGGCTATTGGATGTCAAACATTTAGTAATTTTGACATATAGTCTTAGAGAGGTAACCCATTACATTTCCCCCATTAGTAGCAAGTGATCCCATAGGCAGGATAGTACATACCATGGTCTTTGATACTATAGTAGTGCTGCACTATCTGGAACTAGAAATAGGCCCATGGGTCCACCGACAGTGCTTTACCACAGGGCTTCGTCCCACCTCCCTGTGTGTAAGAGCCTATGAAGTGTCAGCAGATTTTATCTACCATTGCTGTGTCATTAACATCTCTCCTGAAAAAATTACACGTTCAATGAATAGACAACAGTCATCAGAATTGGGAGGGGCACTTCTCCCCATAACCCTAAAGTTGTAGTGACCAGAATATTTTGTTCCTATTTGAAAGGCAAATTAATTATTGGTCCAGTCGGAGGGGACAATAGGTTTTATCTGTCTATCTTTCCATCCATATTTCTGACATATAATTTTCCAGACGTTTTTTTTTGCACTGAAATTTTGTGTATAGCTTTAACATATTGAATTACAGATCAAGTTTGACTTTCCTGAAAGTTTGCCCAATTTTGACAGAGTTATGGCCCTTGACCTTTTGAGATAAGAAAATTTGATGGTCCCTGTAGGGTTCATGTATTGATTTAGTAGCACTCTCAGAATACCTGCCCCCACTGTACCCACCAGTTGCTGGCCCTATCCGATATATGTAATCCCAGTTGGCATGTTTGAACCTTAGTTGTTTATAAGCTTCAAATAAATCATTGATACCACCATAACCATATTTATGGAGCAAAGATTTGTCCACACAAATGGTAACAAATTGCTATGTGTTTTGGTTTCTAAAAAGTATTGTAGCTGGATCTTTTTGTAACTTGGCAATTATCTTAAAATCTGAACTTTTTTCTTCTCTTCAGCTAATAGCGATTTGCAGAAGTCGAACGTGTAAGCTATAAAGTAAACCAATCTTATGGTGTAAATAAAATATTAGACATTCATTGTTCTTTTTGGGTGAAAAAAAATTCTTTAATGGCATTATTAATAATAAATAAGACTAATTAGAACAAGATTTGTCTTTGTTTTATTTCTAAACACAATTCTCTGTAGTGCAGTAAGGCAATACGTCTTTCCTTAGTTGCAAAAGAAGACATGTTAAAGCTGTATTGCTTTACTGCTTTAAAACTCTATACACCTTTACTGCTAGACACTATCTGTGGAAAGCAAAGGCATGTTTGGCAACACCCCAGCACATGGTTTATATTAATAGAGCTATTAGGTGTTTTGGGTGCGATCTTGCTTAGTCGGTAGAGTTCTTGCAATGTAGGCAACACCCCAGCACATGGTTTATATTAATAGAGCTATTAGGTGTCTTGGGTGCGATCTTGCTTAGTCGGTAGAGTTCTTGCAATGTAGGATTGATCCCCATCAGTGGACCCATTCCCTAAGTTGGCAGGATTTAGTTTAGTCAGTAGAGTGCTCATCTGAGGTGCTTGCAGTGTAGGATCAAACTACCTTAGTAGACCCATTCTCTGATTAGGTTTTTTTTTTCTGTCTCAACCATCCCAACTGGTATATCAAAATTAAATTTTGTTTTGTTTAACAAGACCACTAGAGCACATTGATTCATTAATCATCTGTTTTTGGGTGTCATACATTTGGTAATTCTGGCATATAGTCTTAGAGAAGAAACCTGCTAAATTTTTTCATTAGTAATTGGTAATTTTGATATAGAGGAAACCTGCTACATTCTCCCATTAGTAGCAAGGTTGTTTTTTTTAAGCACACAGGACAGCACATACCATAGCCTTTGATATACCATTCATGGTGCATTGGATGGGATGGGCAAAACCCCTCAGAAAATTAGTCTACTGAAGTGATTCGATCCTACGATGCAAGCACCTCGGGCGAGTACTCTACCAACTGAGCTAGATCCTGCCCCTTGGTATATCAAAGACCATAATATGTGCTGTCAGTTTTAAAGCCAGTGGTTTATCTACCAGTATAGTTCATGAATAATAAAACTCTTGACTGTTAAAGAATAGTCTTTCAGGGGTTGGATTTAGCTCAGTCATTAGAGTACCACATAGACCATGGTATGTGCTGTCTTGTCTGTGGGAAAATGTAAATAAAAGATCCATCTTGAGAAGACTATAGGACATTTATGTATAGCTTTATAACATACTGTTACCGTTACTTATCACATTTGACTTTCATTTGGATTTACTTTTTTTTCCCCACAGAGTTATGGCCCTTAAACTTAGGAGATAATTTGATGGGCCCAGTAAGGGACATGTATTGCTTTACCAGTACTCTCAGAATGCTTGTTATAGACATATGAGTAACTCATGCATATGTTTTTCAGGTGGCAGTTGAAGGCAAGGCAGAAGCTGCCACCTATGAAGATGTGACTGTTCAGGAAGGACATACTATATTTTCTGACCTCCGTCTGGATGACTCCAAGAAACACCTCTACGTCATGACCACCAACAAGGTAAGCTTTTAAAACTTAACATTGTTTCAGCTGGAAGCATCAACACATTCATATCAGCAGGCCATCTTTCCATTACCAACACATTCAAAGTCTTGGACACATCCACAGGGAAGTTCAGATGTGCCCAAGATAGATGTGCTTGAACCTTCAGAGGATTTAAACGTGTCAAATGGTTGGTTGATTGAACACATTCAAATATGCTATACTCCTTGGACTATCGTCTCCATTGCAGTCAAGTTTACCAGTTACTGTTCTTATCCTGTTTGGATGTGATATATATGTGATATGAAGTAATATAATAAAATTTAAGAAACAAAGTTGATATAGATGGGATTTGAACCTACTGCTCCCGTCTTTCTGCATCTTCCATCTGATTCTTGGTTGTGGACTTCATAATGTCATAAACCTAAAGAATAAACCACCCAAAACTAGTCCTTAGATACATATCATTTCCATATTTATAAATTAAATCCTTTACTGTGCAATACAGCAGCTATTTGACAGTATTTAATATATGTACTAGTTGTGTGTGTGTGACGAACTGGAACAACAGTTGAATCTGCTTTAATCTGAGGAATAATAACCATCTCTGTATAATGAACAACTGAGACATAGTATTTTATACAATCCTGTCTATGAAAGAAAGGAAAGAAAGACATGCTTCATTTATTTATATTGAATTGATTCCTGTCGGTGGACCCATTGGACTATTGCTCATTCCAACCAGTCCCCAACAACTAGTATTACAAAGGGCCCATGGTATGTACTATCCTGTCTGTAGGATGGTGCATATAAAAGATTCCTTGCTGCTAATTGAAAAAAGTAGTCCCTTGAGTGACAGCAGCTGGTTTTCTCTCTCATTACCTTTGTGGTCAATAATTATATGTTCCAAACCATATAACCATTATTAAAAATGTTTTGAGTGCATCATTAAATAAAAAAATTCTTTCTTCTTTTTCTGTGGCAATGGCAAGTTTCTGACCTCATTCTGTGGACTAAGTGTCAGAATTAGCACACACAATGGACATCTATAGCCATGGATTAAACAGTGTGCTCGAGAACGTTAAACAAATATTGCTTTATTTCCTTATCTCCCGGGCAGACTTATGCCCCATGCATCCTGTTGCGCACTCAATGTGACATTGTGTCTGTGAGGATATTGTATATGGGTGTAAAAGTAATTGTCTCTTGTCCATTCTCCCTTGTACTTCTCGCTTGTCTGTCGATGTCTGGATAAGCAGTGTGGTGTTATATAGGGAGGGTCTGTTCTGTATCTTAACAGGCCTGAATCATAAACGGCTACCAACTCTTTCACCATTGTAGAGCATTTTAATGACACAGGCTGTACATAAAGTGAAGCACTCTCTGTGTTATGTCAAACCAGGTTAATGTAGGAAAGTGTCTGCATACCTGAATGGGTTTACCTGACCAGAAATAATCAGTCGATGGGTTGCGAGTGTCAGAGAACCATTTGTGTATGACATGTTTGAATCTGCCACGGTTAATCGCTCTGTGGATGAGCGCTTTAATTGCTGTTACATGTCTTATCGGAAATGCTTTAAAAATTAAATGCTGCATTATCAAACATGTTTAATGAATTGTATGAACCCACATCACCTGATTATAACTGCAGTATCCAGTAGGGTTTTTAAATGGTTTGCACCAATGTTACCTGATTATGACAATCAGGCAATTTATATATTTTTCCAATATGGTAAATTGCTGATTATTGCTGAATATATAGTGGGAATACCTACCACATGATTATTACTGTAATATCCGGTAACTTTTTGTAATTTGTGTGTATGTCACAGTTGTGAACCCACAACACCTGCCTACGACAATACTAGGAATTTGATTTATTCAGGATTTTACTTGATGTATCCTGTTGGTGACTGTACATCTCGACAACATTAGCTAAAAAATCTGTTATTTATTCAGCTTAATGGTGCTCATTAATGGTCAGGTGTTTTGTTGTGTTTCTAGTGTTTATTCATTTTAAAACATCCAATACTGCACATGACTTTTCTGCAATAGCTGCTGTGTTGTTTACAGCCATGCTGTAATTACAGCAGATGATAGTAAAGACTTAAAGATCTAAAAGAATGATTTCTTGTTTGGTCAAATAACAATCATGTTTTGCCTTCATTTTAATTGGATTTTGAAGCATGTTGTTACAGTGGACTGGAGTGCCAAGTAATAATGTGGAAAGTACAAAAGCACATGGATTTTTACAACAAGAATTTAAACCAATCAGAAAAGAGACTATAGCTATCAGTGGAGACACTTAGTGGAAAACCAATTTAAAAAAAATGGTTTCTGGGTTTTTTGGTGTTAAGCTGAAGTAGGGAAAATCTAAAATTAGAATGCATTAGTGAATAAATCAATTATGAGTGTCAGCTGCTATAAACATATATCCAGCAATTAGATTTCCTTACAAAAGGCTTTGTTCTTTGCAGGCATTATGTACTTAATATTCAGAGTGCATTAATGGCATTAAAGCAGATCTTTAAAAGACAGAAATCATTCTGTGTGACAAATCAACAGGCAAATTGTAACCATAGCTGTTTGTTCACAAACATCGAGATGGCTGTTTTTGGAGAGAGTTTAAATATCAGCTGTATTATTTAACCAATCAATTTGAAAGTAAAAGTCGAGCCCATGCAGTGTTGGATCATCTCTCTATTGTTTAAAGAACTTCAAGTATTCAAACAATGCAAAAGAGATGAAACTGCACAAGGCATACATTGTTAGTTTTTTTCAATATTGACATCAGTTGCAGTCATGTAAAAGTACTCACTAAGGTACGTGACCTGTCAGTGTCTAAGATGTTCTGGGTTCATATCCTAGTGTGGGGCGGGATGTAGCCCAGTTGTAAAGTGCTCGCTCGATGCATGGCCATTCTGGAATCAATCCCTGCCAATGAGCCCACTGGGCTATTTCTTATTCCAGCCAGTGCACCATGACTGGTATATCAAAGGCTGTGGTATGTAATATCCTGTCTGTGGGATGGTGCATATAAAAGATCCCTACTGATGGAAAAAATGTAGCAGGTTGCCTCTCTAGGACTATGTCAAAATTACCAAATGTGTGACATTCAATAGCCTATGATTAATAAATTAATGTGCTCTAGTGGTGGTGTGTCCAGATCAGTGTGCTTGAACCGTAATTGGATATACACATGAAAATAAGTATTAAAAAAAATGATTAATAGTCATTGAGGTGGCAGTGAGTTTCATCATTCACACAATCCCATGATCATCTATCCTGAACAAATAACACAAAAAAAACCTGCTATATTAATGGTATCTGTATCAAATGTCTGCTTCAAGAGCTATTGCTTTCAATAACAGTAATTTAACAAGGGCATACAAATTGTACAGTATCTTTTATTTATATACTTGAATATATCCAAGAAAAAACAGACAAACAGAAAACATACAAATAAATCAATACATTTACTATCACTGTAATCATTTTCAAATTGATGTATCAAAGTCTTGACCATGGAATGATTTATTTTTAAAAAATAGGAATAAAAAAAAAAAAAAAAAAAGGCAAAATGTGGCATGTAAATGATGAAGAAATAACCACTTTGTTCTGAAATGCCAGACTCCAGAAGAGTACAGACTGCTGGCAACTGCCTGCCAAGGAAACCTTTATCACAAGTGATTCCAAAGTAGCGACAAGAAGTCTGCAAGGGAAAAAACATCTCATCAGCTCAGTGTAAACTACAGTTGAGTCAATTTGCACCGACAGTCTGCCCCACACTGTGAGAAACTCGTGATGGATAAAAGAAACCTGTTACACCAAATTGGAATGTAGTCTTATATGAATGTATTATATCATATTGATCTCTTGGCTATAGAGGCCATGGAAAGAATCAAATTTGCAATTGATTTCATTGCACGGCCTGTTGATTGTAAGAAGCTTGTTGAAACGATGAAATCAACTTGAAGTGAGCGATAGGCGAGTGATTAGTTTACTTGATCTCGCACTGCTCTTAGGCTAATGCACCAGTCAACAATCTGTGCTGGGTAAAGCCTTTCCTCATTTGTAGGAAACAAATATGGCCGTGTAGATGACTATCGAATAAGAAAAAGAACGGCTGTTTAACAATGTCTCAGCACATTTTTAAAACTCTGGCTGGTTGGTGTCTGATATATGGTTATTTTGACCGTTATTTAAGAGACAGACAGACAGACAGATAAGAGAGGGATAGAGAGAGAGACGGATGGATGGGTGGATGAAGACAAGGAGATACATAGGGAGGAAACATGAGGACAAACTGCCTCCATTAATGTATTTGTTACGCACTTTATGTATTTGTTCGTTCGTTCATAGCATAACACTGCTTCTTCAGTGCTATCAAAATTTAAATACTAGGTCACAAGTGATGTAAAAAAATCATTGTGTGTCCCAACCTTTATTAGCTTACCTACCCAACGAAACACTTAACATCGGTCTGTTCACAATACCAGAAGCAACCATCAAAATTCCTCATTCAAAGTAGCCAGATTAAACCCACAGCACAACTGCAGAAAGATGAAAGGTTTGTGGCCATACAAGATGTGTTGATAGTGTTGAAACTCCAAGGACTGGGATATGGACAAGAAGGTGATATTTGGGAGGTACTGTCAGAATAATCAAGGGGTGTACGCTGGACATTAAAAGAGAGAAAGTACTGTCAGAATGATCAAGGGGTGTACACCGGACATTAAAAGAGAGAAAGTACTGTCAGAATGATCAAGAGAAAGGCAAAGGCAGGGAACATAATACTAGTGTCTTCATCACTTTGAGTTGGAAATGGTCCATTTGCATGCCACTATTCTAGATAGTAATTAATTTTAATGAAACTAGTGCATTCTTGTCTCTCCTTTACAAAGGAAAAAGGCGAAATATAGGTATTACTTTTCTGATGGCAATGACTGTAAACTTCTGCATTTAGGTTTCACATTTATATCAGTTTCTCACAAACTTTAAGTCTTACCTCAGTGAAACTTGGTTCATAGTCGCACTGATAAAGATTATGGTAGGCAAGACATTTAATTCTGTGGGCAAATTTCTTGGTTTCTTGTAGCCTTTTTTTTCCTTTTTTTTCTTCTTTTTTAAAAAAATAGCTACATATAGTATCTGGTGCTTGTACCAAATTAGCGAAATAGAAAACTTTATTTCGTTGTGTGCGGATATTTCCCAGCAGGGTCATAAAGGTAATTTTTATCAATAAGGATAGCATCTTATCTTGAAAATTGATATGTCTAGCTCTCTTTTTTCTCTCTACCCACTAAGAAAAGGAAGTTTAAAGCAGTTGGAGATAAAATGTTTTATAGTGTAATTGAGCATTGCCAATCTTGGGACTAATCTTTATGTGGTATAGCAATGGCCACAGTGAATAGCTGTTAAACCTGCTTGGAATTTGAAGATAATTAGGGTTGTTAAAAAAAAACTAATGCTAGTTAACCCATATTTGGTTTAATGGGCATATTTTTGTCACAATGATATATGTTATGATGGTCAATTAATTCTGTTAATTGCAATATTTTCCACAAATTACATAGAAAATACTTTCTACAGTGAAATCCTTCAAAACCGGACCCTTTGTAAATCGGAATTCCCTAAAACCAGACTCATAATCTCTTTTTTTTAAATGTCTATTCACAACAGAACCTTTCTAAACCGGAAACTCCATAAAACCAGACTTTTTAGTTGTTTCCATGGTTGACTGGTTTAGAGGGAATTGCACTGTATTTTAATTGGGGTTAAAAGTTTTGGTTTACAAGGTGTTATTTTAAACAAATGATGCATGTATGTTTTGACTATATTAAAGAGGGTGGGATGTAGCTGTATTGTAGAGCATTTGCCTGAAGTATGGTAGATCATAGAATTAGTCACCCACAATGTATTCATTTTTCTCCTGTTCTAACCAGTGGTATACTACTGCTACATCAAATGCAGGCTTAGCTCTGGGTGAGCAGAACATTTTGCCAAAGTATCGTTTAAACTTCAGAATTAAAAAAAAGTTATTTTCCCACAAAATCATTACATGACATTTGTTCATCGAATTAAAATTTAAAAAGTAGCCTACATGTGGCAGCAACAGGTTCTCTCTCTCTCTCTCTCTCTCTCTCTCTCTCTCTCTCTCTCTCTCTCTCTCTCTCTCTCTCTCTCTCTCTCTCTCTCTCTCTCTCTCTCTCTCTCTCTCTCTCTCTCTCTCTCTCTCTCTCTCTCTCTCTCTCTCTCTCTCTCTCTCTCTCTCTCTCTCTCTCTCTCTCTTAGATTAGTCGTAAGTATGATTAATGGTTGTTGGACTTTCTGACAAACATGAAGAAAAAATTGTGTTTAAAACAATCACAGTAAAACCCCTCTAAACTGGACCATGTGTAAATAAGCATTCACCCAAAACCAGACGTTTTTAATGGGCACTTTTTAAATATCAATAAAGAACAGAACCTCTGTAAACCAGATACCCATTAAAACTTTTTACATGATCCTGTGGCTGTCCAGTTTAAAGGGGTTTCACTGTACCTGTAATGTATATAATGCTTCTTTAACTCTGCATTAAATAATATTTTCAGTAATTAACATTAGCTTCACTTATAACTTGATTAAAATTTAAAATATGTGTTCTGACAGCTTATTTACTAAAAGAAGATTTGTTAATTAGAATATTTGACAGATGTAAGGCCTACAGCCTCTGCCAGTGCTGTAATGGGAGTGAACATGGAAACATTATATTGAAAATCTGTGAAGTAGTTCCTAATGCTTTGTCAATGAGGCTGAACATCTCCACATGGGGGAAAACATCAAATGTTGGGATGGAGAGGAGGCCCTGTTTAGGTTGAAGAAATGTATTACCTTTTATCATAATGGGACACCAAATAGGATGGCCATGCCAGAGATCAGATCTGGGACAGATGTGCCTGAAACCTCTGTGGTATAGGGGCAGGCTAATAGAGTTCAGAGTACAAATGGATGCTGATTAAAAAACCCAGCAATGTGCAGGTGTGTTATTTTAGAATCTTTCATTTGCTTACATATTACATTAAACAAGATATAGC
This sequence comes from Gigantopelta aegis, assembly GCF_016097555.1. Taxonomy (NCBI): domain Eukaryota; kingdom Metazoa; phylum Mollusca; class Gastropoda; order Neomphalida; family Peltospiridae; genus Gigantopelta; species Gigantopelta aegis. Next base: position 82,200,597 of record NC_054701.1, read on the forward strand.
TCGATGGTAGAATAGTAATTTCCTTGCTATGATACTGATAGAACCGGCCATGGTTGGTGGTGTAGTGATTAAGTCATCAGACCTAAGGCTGGTAGGTACGGGGTTCACACCTCGATACCAGCTCCCACCCAGAGCGAGTTTTAACAAGTCAATGGGTAGGTGTATAACCACTGCACACACTTCTCTCTCACTAATTATTCTAATTCTAATATACTAACTCATCATTCACTTACTGTTATGGACAGACAGCCCAGATAGATGAGCAAAGTGTCCATGATGGAGAATGTGAACATTTATTGGATATAAGCATGGAAATAAATTGAAATGAAATGAAATTATATGAAATTTATAATATTGACAGCAGTACTATGACTTTTTGTATTAATATATATTTGACTGAAAATCAAACCTGCTCTCTTGGACGCACAGGGGTGGGATTTAGCTCAGTCAGTTGAGTGCTTGGTTGAGGGGCTTGTGTCGCATGATCGAACCAGCTCTGTGGATCCATTCAGCTGATTGGGTTTTTTCTGATTCCAACCAGTGCACCACAACTGGACAAAGGCCGTGGTATGTGCTTTCCTGTCTGTGGGAAAGTGCATATAAAAGATCTCTTGCTGCATTAGAAAAAATGTAGTGGGTTTCCTCTGATGACTACGAGTCAGAATTACCAAATGTTTGACATCGAATAGCCGATGATTAATTAATCAATGTGCTCCAGTGGTGTCGTTAAAAAAATATAAACTCTTACACACACTGATTTGGTGAAACTAAATTTATTCATTATATACTAGTCTCTGAATTACTTGAAGCAAGAGAAACTAATTCTGCCCTATAACTGTCTGTATGATAAGAACAAAAAGGCATGGGTATGTACATCTGTATATATCTGTATGTTAGATACAGAAATGAGTTATCACTTGTTTGGTCTTGTGTTGTTGTCCTGGGAGAGGCAGTGAAAATGTACACCTGCTTTTAATACATTTGGCGCCTGCCCATTGAAGGATCAGGCTTCAAAACAAGGTTGATTGTTTTTACTCCAGGAATTCTGTATCAGTTTACATGTTTGCAAATGGACTGTATCTGTTCCAAAGCTGGGGCTATTGGATAGTGGTATTTACATCTTCTGTTTCATTCTTGTTGTAGTTATGTATTGTCCTGTCCGTTCTTGTACACATTCTCCATCATTGATTCAATCATGTTAAAACTATATGATATACACCAATAACACAGTTACCATATTTTATAGTCAATCCATCCATCTATCCAGCTGTCCATTTATCCATCCATCCGTCCGTCCATCCATCCATCCATCCATCCATCCATCCATCCATCCATCAGCTCGCATAAAATTGTCCATCCATCCATCCATCCATCTATCCAATCGTGGGGTCATTAAATAAAACAAACTTTACTTTACCATCCAATCGTTTTACTTCTCTGTATCCAGAAATCTATCTATTTATTTATCTATTTATGTGAAAATTGAGATAATCACATGTGAAAAGTTGAATAATCAAATGAGAAAGGTGTGCACTGAGTGAAAAAATAGTTCCGGGGTTAATATTGTTATGGAACATCTATGTTATGGAGTTATAATACGTCCTGAGTGACACCATAGGATTCTGCTGTAAGTAAACAGCACAGACATTTTGTGAGCAAGCATTAAGATTTTTGTCTGGTGTTGATGGGATTCCCCACATGGAAGATGTCACAATCAATGCAGTGTCACGACATCCTAGTGGTGTCCTAACAGCCTGCTCTCAGCGGTGGGTTCCTGCTGGTGTTTGCGATATTGGCATTATTTGTTAAAAGGTTTTTGTGTATTGCTGTTTGTGGAATGCAGCACTTTTCATATTGCTTTCTACAAGCAGGACAAATGCTATAATGATGATACCTTTTTATTTTCATATTGTTTTTTTTTTGTTTTTTATCTTTTATAATATTGTGAGTTCATTATTTTATTTTTAAATGATAATAATAATAATAATAATAATAAAATTCTTTATTTTCAGAGGGTAAACACATTCAGTACAAGGTGACTGGTCTCCCATGAGGCCCTTTCTAATCTATACATGATATTATACATACATACATTCAAAGAAACAACATCAACATACATGTAATATGTATAGCATGAGGAACAATAGCACATATTATGAATATATAAATAATATTTAAATCAATTTGTTAAGAAACTTGAGTCAGTGATAACTCAATACATCATAATTATTTTAACAAACACAAAATCAACAACAAAGGTATATCTTAAAATTGATTATTATTTGAATAGTGCTTAAAATAACTGGATTTGAATGAGGCGAGGGATTGAGAATGATGGTTTTGTTTTTAGAAATAAAGATGTATTTGTGCAAGAACAGATATTAACTGGAGATTATAATGATCCTTGACCATATTATATATATATATTATTATTTCCTCTTTTAGAAAGTTAGAGAACAATATAGATGATCATATATACAATAGACTTAACAACAGGAAGCAGGCAGTAAGTGCTGCTCTAAATGAACCACATACTTTCTGATAATCAGGGGCAGGATATAGCTTAGTGGTAAAGCATTCGCTTGATGCATGGTCGGTCTAGGATCGATCCCCGTCGGTGGACCCATTGGGCTATTTCTCGTTCCAGCCAGTGCTCCACAACTGGTGTAACAAAGGCCATGGTATGTACTATCCTGTCTGTGGGATGGTGCATATCAAATATCCCTTGCTGCTAATCGAAAAGAGTAGCCCATGTAGTGGTGACAGCAGGTTTCCTCTCAATATCTGTGTTGCCCATAACCTTATGTCTGATGCCATATAACCAAAAATAAAATGTGTTGAGGGCGTTGTTAAATAAAACATTTCCTTCCTTCCTTCTGATAATAAGTTTCATAAGCTCTTTTTGCTTTCCATCTTATTTTTTAAAAGTGTTCCAGATTTATCCAGAATTCCTAATTTTCTAAAGCTTTTATCCACATATATCTCAAGCCTTAACAAAGTTACTTTTTTAAATCTCATAAGGATGCTGATTTCAAGACTAATTTCTCAAACTGCTTCTCACATTTCTAACATTTGAAATTTGAGGAATAAAACCTGCTTCTAAATCCACAATATGAATTCTGAGCCTTGTTAGAGTTTTCCACACCAAATATAGCCATAATTTTAAAAAGTGCTGATGTATTGTTAAACATATTCCTTTCTTTTAATTTTCCACTAGCTGATGTTCTGTTTCAGGAGGGTGGGTATCATGGTAGAGATAGATAGATGTGAGATACAGAACTTTGAAAATAAGCTAAAAAAGAGCTTGCTTTGCAGATGGAAATTTAGAGTTCAGGGTTGTTTTTTTTGCAACAAGGTATGTTGTATGCATTTCCCAGAACTCAAGATAGACTGTTATACTATAGTTACGAACACCAATTGGATCAGAGACAAAAATGTTCTCTTGTTAAGATTGACATTGATAAAACAACCAGCTGAAGTCTTTTAAAACAAACATTCTGATAGAACAACCAACTGAAGTTTTGTTGAACAAACATTCTGATAGAACGACAAACTGAAGTTTTGTTGAACAAACATTCTGATAGAACAACCAACTGAAGTTTTGTTGAACAAACATTCTGATAGAACAACCAACTGAAGTTTTGTTGAACAAACATTCTGATAGAACAACCAACTGAAGTTTTGTTGAACAAACATTCTGATAGAACAACCAACTGAAGTTTTGTTAAACAAACATTCTGATAGAACAACCAACTGAAGTTTTGTTCAACAAACATTCTGATAGAACAACCAACTGAAGTTTTGTTAAACAAACATTCTGATAGAACAACCAACTGAAGTTTTGTTCAACAAACATTCTGATAGAACAACCAACTGAAGTTTTGTTCAACAAACATTCTGATAGAACGACAAACTGAAGTTTTGTTCAACAAACATTCCTTCCTTTACTCTTGTTGGTCAATTATTGATGAATCTCTTACTGGTGTGGGTTTCTTTTTTTTTCTTGCTTTTTTTTTGCTAACATGTATAATGTACTTTCCATCACAATATTAGGCCAACACTGAAAACCCCCTATTCCAGTTGTATGTTGTAACCTTAGTATACACTTGAGTTCTTTCTGTTTGTAATCAGACAGAACACCATTGTTATTTCATCTGGTCTACCAGTGTCCAAGGTTCCTGTTTTTTTCTTGCTTTTTTTTGCATACATGTATAATGTACTTTCCATCACAATATTAGGCCAACACTGAAAAAAACCCTGCTCCAGTTGTATGTTGTAACCTTAGTGTACACTTGAGTTCTTTCTGTTTGTAATGAGACAGAACAGCATTGTTATTTCATCTGGTCTACCAGTGTCCAAGGACACGGCTGTCTATAATTCAAAATGCAAATCCTTCTCAAGTTCATATTCGACATTCTTCAAAGGGCCGATGATTATCCTGGTAAATAGACTTTTTCATATTGAATGCCTGGCATCACAGTGTCCCCACAGATATGGCTGTAGTCTTGTGTGTGACAAGCGGCTTTTGTTGAAACCTGCCATGAGTAAATACACCAAGTCCTCATGGAATATTTGTCATGGTCACTTTCACCCACGAGGTTTGTCTGTGTTGTGTCCTGGGTCAGACAAAACTGACCAGGCCTTTTGACAACTTCCCCATTCAGCAGATATGGCCATTGTAATGAGATACACATGTTATTTTAAAAACATGTCTTGTTTTTGTTAGGAGATGCATGTTATTTTAAAAACATGTCTTGTTTTTATTTTCCCCATGGCCAGAGTTGATACTGTACTTGAGAGCTATTGTGTTTGTCCTGTTATGAAGAGGTTCTGATGGGTCAGATCGTTTGATCACTTTCCACAGATACTTAAATGACAGGATATTGTAGCTTCATGTGTTCATCTCTCTCTGTCTGCTACACTTGTAATTTTCTGTTTGTCCATTGTTGTGAGTTATACATACAGAGCTCTTTTGTTATTTTAAATACCTTCTAGATGATATTGTAGCATTTATATTGTGTGCATGGTTTTTGAAAAACATGATAATTCCAGATTATTTTTATGTTATGAAGCTTTTCTGCATTTTCAACTATCATATACACAGTAATGTTATCAATAACTTTAACATAGTAGAGCACTTGTCTGATGTGTGATGGATCATAGGACCGATCACCCTTGGTGGAATCAGTTTTTTCCCCTATCTCAAATAATACCTCATGACTAATACATCAAATGCCATTGTGTGTACTGCCTGAAAGATCCCTTGCTGCTTTATAGGTATGAGTGGGCTAAATAGCAGCTACACGTTTCTTCCTTTCTTTCAACCAAATGTCAAAATAGCCATATGTTAGACACCAAAAGGACATAGATTAAAATGTATTCAGATGTTGTTAACAACACTTTTCTTTCCTTTACTTGTACATTTTATGGGTGGTCTCGCTATTCCTGAACAGGTCTTAAAAAGACATATTTCAGAATTGGCTTTTTTTTTAATGCAGCCAAAACCATTCATATTTATCTTTGACTCATCTATACTGTATCTAGTGTTTCTGTGAATGATGATGGTGATGGTGATGGTGATTTAGTGTGATGAGAGTACCATTTGTGTAGAACAAAAACTTCTGTTGACATTTGTTGTGCTGTTTTCAAAATTCATGTCATGGTTTGAATTGTTTGGTTGTGTTTAGTTTAACAAGAAAATATGCTTCAGATACTTGTAGTTGAAATTGTACATGACACTTTAAAAAATATAGGAAGTCATAAGCATCACTTATTGAAATGGCTTCATTCTTTTAACTGTAAAACAATGCATAGTTATTGTTATTATGAGTTATTTTAATCATATTGAATTCCAATACCAGGACACTTTTGGTGTGTCGTTGTTTTCAGTATCTGGTACCATAATATTTTTATCATGCTTTATTTTACTCATATTGAATTCCAATACTAGAATACTTTTGGTGTGTCATTACAGTTTTGTATCTGGTAGTGGAACCATACTATTCTATTACACTTTATTTTACTCATATTGAATTACAATACTACAATACTTTTGGTGTGTCATTACAGTTTTGTATCTGGTAGTGGAACCATACTATTCTATTACACTTTATTTTACTCGTATTGAATTACAATACTACAATACTTTTGGTGTGTCATTACAGTTTTGTATCTGGTAGTGGAACCATACTATTCTATTACACTTTATTTTACTCGTATTGAATTACAATACTACAATACTTTTGGTGTGTCATTACAGTTTTGTATCTGGTAGTGGAACCATACTATTCTATTACACTTTATTTTACTCGTATTGAATTACAATACTACAATACTTTTGGTGTGTCATTACAGTTTTGTATCTGGTAGTGGAACCATACTATTCTATAAGCTAGCTCTTCTTGATGGGTTAATCTGAATTGCAGATGTTCCCTTCTCTGTCTTAGGGCTACCATTATAACCATGTCCAGGGAATTACAGCAGCACTGTTCTACTGACTGAGATCTAGCACTGCAGTCTCGGGAGCATTGCCACATTTTAAAGGTGGCACCAGTGCTCTTAGTATCGGCTCTTCTTGCATAATGTGTGTGTTCTCAGGCCTAGTTCTCCAGCAGAATTCACACATTAATTTCAGTTTATCTTAACAACAAGCACATGGCTTCCCACTGGATTAGTTAATGGCACCTCTCCGTAGGTTTGGCATCAATATTATATAGGTCCAGTTGTTATATGTGCAAATATTGGAATATATTCACTCTGTGTGATTTGATGTAAAGCAGTAACCTTTTGAGTATTATTTTATATCCTAAAAATTTTTAAGGCACTGCTAGGAATAGTTACAAAGGGAATTGGATGTCTTCTTTCTTTTTTCTTTTTTTTGTCTCGCTTTTATGACATAAATAAAATAAAAGTAAATAACTTATCAATGTCCACAACATAAAAGTAAACAATATGGAATCAACATAAATTATATGACAGAAAAAGTCTGATGTACTTCACTAACAAATCTACCTGTAACACCCATCATGCCTAAAATAAAATAATTGAATTTCCTCCTCCAAGACTTTCATAATGTTTTTCCAAACCCCTACCATATCACCTATACTTCCCGTACTGCATCCTTACACTTACATATTTTCTGTCTCACCAGTGTCAATTAGTCTCAACCAAATAGGTGATGTTTGGCATCCAATGTGCTTTACTGGTGGTGTTAAACAAAATAAACCCTTTAACATTAGACCTCCACTTTAACCCTCCCCTTCACCTCACTTCTTTACCACTCCCCATCACTTCTATATATACCTTCCTGCCTCTTCTCCTGCACCTCCCCCACCCATCACTTTTCAAATACCTCTTGTTGAAGTACGTTTTCTAAAACATCTTCTGTTGTATTTTGACACACCTAGCCATTTTCTTGTCGCCACTTGTGCTTTGAAATATCTGGTATGAAAAGAACTTGGTAACGACCGTGGTAAACAAATGTAAAAAGTTGAGAATTTACATGTACTTTGTGAGTTGGAGAGCAGTCAAGTGCATGGTTGCGGTGAGAGTGGAGCATCCACTCCACATGCCACTGACTGTACAAAGTGCATTTTAGGTGAGACTGGAAGCCTGTTGCTCCTAACAGGTGAACATTTTTCAAATTATGTATAGTCCACTTTCTTAGGTACCACCAGTTCCCCTTTGCACTTGTATATCAAAGGGGCGGGACATAGCTCAGTGGTAGAACACTCGTCTATGGTGAGGAGCAAGACGTAGCCCAATGGTAAAGTACTCGCTTGATGCAGCCCAATGGTAAAGTACTCGCTTGATGCATGGTTGGTCTGGGATCAATCCCAGTCGGTAGGCCCATTGTGTTTTTTCTCATTCCCACCAGTGCACCACAACTGAGTAATCAAAGGCTGTGGTATGTGTTATCCTGTCTATGGGATCTTGCATATAAAAGATCCTTTGCTACTAATGGAAAAATGTAGCAGGTTTCCTCTCTAAGACTGTATGTCAGAATTACCTAACATTTGAAATCCAATAGCTGAGGGTAATAGTGGCTCTAGTGGTGTCGTTAAACATAAACAAACTTTTAAACTGACTATATAAAGCACAATTTGGTGAGACTGGAAGCCTGTTGCTCCTAACAGAGATGCATATTTTCCAGATCCAGAATTCCAGATTTTAAATCATCTGATCATCTTAGTTTGACAACCAATAACCGATATATTTTTTCATGCTAGGGTGTTGTTAAAAATTAATTCATTCATCCATTGCTACTGGTGAATCAAATTGGCAGGATCAGCACAATGATAGAGCACTCATCTGAGATGCAGGGGGTTACTGGATCATTTGCCCTCAGTGGAATTTTTTTTCCATCCCATCCAGTGCTCCATAACTAATACATCAAACACTGAGGAATGTACTGTCCTGTCTATGGAAAAGTATGTATAAAAGATCTCTTGCAGTATGTTTCCTCTCTTTTTTTTCTGTTGACCAACTGTCGAAATAACCATATGTTAGACAGCAAATGGCCTTTCCTTGCTAGACTGCCCTGCTAAAGCAAAAGGCAGTAAGTGGTCAATTCTGTGTTGCATACCTGTCTGCTAGGTATCTGGTGTGTACAGAAAAATGTTACTCTGGAGAGTCCTCGAGGTAATCAAGATACGAGGTATAGTGTGTGTCTGCCTTATCGCAGGTGCTTGACAGTTGAAAGCCAGTAACAGATCTGTATATTCAGACATGGCAGTTGGGGTCTGATCAAGTAGTTTGTATTGGTTCTCATGCTAAAGCTAATTAAATGACCATGTATGACATACAAAACATAAAGCAGATTCAGAACTTTAATTTTCTTATTCCTGAAAGATTTCCCGTATTTTTTCTTCATCTCCTATGTCCCCATGTCTATATTTTAAATATTTTAATTGTTAACGTTTCTTATATATCTATATTCCACAAGTTTAAAAACAATTTGACCTTTCATTACATTTTTTATAACCTTTTAGTCCAACTCTTGTGAGGAAAAACAACTTTAGCTGCAGTTGTAAATGTCATTAGTTTTGTCAGAATATATAAATGGCATTTCTGCTGTGGTTGGAACATTACTTTCTGCATTACCACTTGGGGAAAATGCTCATCTAATTTTAGACTTCAAAGAGAAGTTTTGCCTTGCAGGTTAAAGACCAAGTTGATACATGTATGTATAGATTGGTATAAATTCTGCCACCTTGAACTCTTTTTTGAAAGTAAACAGCCATGTGTCTGGGAGAGAGAAAGTGGCCAAAAGTAATTTCTGCAATTGCTTGAAGATTGGCAGAAACCTGTTAAGTCTGCCACCTACCTTCCTTCTCACTTGCTGTGCCAGCTGATGCTGGCTGATGCCCACAGCAACACATCATGACGGCAGTAAACATGAGTTGTTTTGGCTAAGTTGTTTTTTTCTGTCAATCCTTTGACATTAGCTAGAGCCCCATTCATTATTCTTGTCTCGGCAGTTTTAGAAATAGCTTCTTTTATATTTTAGGACTCCTCAGATTGTAAACCGAGTAAACAAATTAAATATTCTTTGTATTTGAATTTGATTTATAATCACTGGTTTGTTAATACGTAAGCAGTATTTTAAATTACTATATTTATAACATTTTTAAAATGTGAGTTGTTGTTTTTAAACTTTTAAACTTATTTTCTTTAGTGTCTTTTTTTTTTGTAGAAGTATTATTTAATATCAGGTTAATTACACCAATTTTATTTAATTATGAAATAAAATACAGTTTAAATCAAATCCATTCATTAAAACCTTTAGTATTCATACATGTACATGTCCTAGTTACTAAACAATTTTAATCTGTTATAAATCTGGTAATTAATTAACACATTCTTCTGTCTTGAATTAACTAAAGTGCTAAATAAACAGCTAGCCATGCATCAAAGCCAGATCTTCCATTGCTCTGTAGTGATTGCTTCATCTTTGCCAGAATAAGATGTCTGGGTATATATGGTCTGTCAGTTTGAATGAGCTGTATCCAACAAGCATGGTGGTCAACTCTGGTGGTCAACTCTGACCACAGCTAAATTTAACCCTGCAGACGAAGTCCGGCCACCACTGAGTGTAACCCGACTTCACCTCCAGGAGTTATTTATAATTAATTTCTCATTTGCATTGTTTCCGTCTACAGGTAGTTTCTAAGGTCATCCGAGATCCCACCAGCAGGCTTTGGCATGTCCTCATTGTGTTATCCAATATGGAATTGGATTTGGACTCTAATCTCTAAATATTATTTCGGTTTGTATAGAGCACCTTATCCCGCCCATTGTGTATGGTAGTCCTCGGTTCTCAGTTCCAAGCCAGTGCATGTGACTGTTGGCGAAACCACTCAAACCATGTGGACAGTGTCTGGCAGTAATATTAGGGTATTTCATCATCCATGCATTTTCTTCCAATTTCCTCCCAGATTAGCAGACCGTGCTTGCGAGCCATTTGACCATTCATATCAGGTATTCATCACACCTTATGGTCGTTAACTAGAAATCCTGTAAGCGAACCCATCAGGTATTCAGCACACTGCTGTCATTAACGGGGGGAGTGTGCTGTGCTTGTGATTGTTATTGAATTACATGTCAAAGTTTTAAACTTGGTTGACCACAGGACGACCTGCCCAGTGCATTTTGCAAGACAAAGAGTACTTCTTGGACAAATTAGTGACAGGTTCATTATAACAGTATCCATTACTGATATTAATTTTTAGTGCAATGTGTATCCCACAAAATCTGATGCTGTGTGTACAAATTGACAATTTATTAAAAACTTAATTATAGTGCATGTTTGTTCACTGAGGCAAATGTTGTACATAGAGGATATTTATTTATGCTTTTTTTTGCACTGAAAATTGATTAGTACACAACATACAACATACATGTATGTTTATTGAGGTAAAAAAAAGGGTACAATGAAGACATTTATTTGTAATTTTGTACAGAATATCTAGCTTTTGATAGAGATTGGAAAAGTGGGTGATTGCTTTTTGTAAGCAGTGTTTATTATTGGCTTTTGATTAATTGTGTGAACTTCAGTAGACTTTAGTGTTTTATTAAAAGCGAAAATTGATTAGTACACAACATACTTGTATGCTCAATGAGGTAAAAATAAATATCGTACAATAAAGACATTTATCTGTAATTTCCTACAGAATATCTAGTTTTTGATAGAGATTGGAAAAGTGGGCGATAGCTTTTTGTAAGCAGTGTTTATTATTGGCTTTTGATTAATTGTGTGAACTTCTGTAGACTTTAGTGTTTTTGTAGCTCTGCCTGTGGCCATTTGTCATTCAATCAGAGCCATTTCTGACACATCTGACTTCACTCTGACCTTCTTCACTATTGATTGGCAAACACAAGACAGAACATTTAATGAAAGATTACTTTTGCCAAAACTTGTTGCAGTCTTCTTGTCTTTCATTTACTCACGATCTGACCCTCCTTCTCGGGGTTAAACGTTGGCTTGTCTCTTCAAGTGGATCCACAGAGGCTGGTCCGCGGTGTTGTTAGCAGAATGATTACAGCTCTTCCAAAGACTTTATTGGGATTCCTCTACAGGTCCTCCTGCATGGGCAAGGTGGAGGATAGGTGGAGGGGCTGGAGTCATCTAGTGATTAGAAGTGTTTGTCTTTAGTCACTACTCACATGGGCATCATCGTTTTGTTAGGCAGAGGCAGAATGGAATAACAGTTGAATCTGGTTTAAAGGGTATACTATATAATAACTGTCTTCCTATAACAGAGTGGGAAAGTGCATATAAAAGATCCTCTTCTGCATTAAAGAAAATGTAGTGGGTTTCCTCTGATGACTGTGTCAAAATTAACAAATGTTTGACATCCAATAGCTGATGATTAATTAATCAATGTGCTCTAGTGGTGTCGTTAAACAAATTAAACTTCTTCTTCTTCCTCTAACAGACAAATGAAATATTAATCATATATATTTTAACCTGTCTATGAAAGAAAGAACGACATGTTTTATTTATTTATATTGAATTGATCCCAGTCCATTGGCCTATATATAAAAGATCTGTTGCTACTAATAAGAAAGCATAGCCCACTGTGTAAAGGCTGCAAATTTACTCTCTCATTATCTGTGTGGTCCTTAACCATATGTCCGACATCAAATAACTGTAATTAAAATGTGCTGAGTGCATTGTTAAATAAAACTATCCATCCTTATTAGACTCTGATAGGTCATTAGTGACGTGTAGCAGGTTTATTACACTGATCATCTTGCTATGTTCCAACCATTTTCAAATATTGTGCTATGTCCTATCCTGTCGGTGAAAATGCATATAAAAGATTACTTGCTGACAGTTGTGGGTTTCTTCTCTCATTTTCTAAACAAAGTGTCACAGTCAAAGACCATTATGAAAGGTTATCACATGTTGCTAATTTATTTTAGATGCATTTAAGTCTTTATTTCAGATATAATAAGACCAGTTAAATGTTTACAGAGGGATACATATCTTCTATAAATTCAGATCCATATGTTACATACCAAATAATTATCAGCCACTTAGCATAAATGACTGTTTAATACTGGCCACTTTATTTTATGTTAGATGATTAGGGTGGTGGATATTAACCTTTTCAAACCTATGAACAGCTTTCAAACCGACATCCTTTACAGAATGAAAAGTATATGAAGAACCTATGTGTGAAAGGGTTAAAAGTAGCTTCTTTAGACAGATGGCTGCTTAATACAGGTGACCATGAACTGGTTTGGCTTCTCTGGTTGTTTTAGTGATGACTGTCCAGGCTGGATAAATCTAGATGGGATTTTTTGCTTTATGGACAAGCCTTAATGTGATGAATTGATATTCAAGATAAACCCCCAATTAATGTAATTAACGAGAGCAGAAAATCCATAAAGTAAACAAACTACTGCTAATGTGCACATCGAAGGCCCTCTTCGGTTTAATTTTCAAACCCTGCATGCTGGAAGGCATTCCACAATGGTTTAACAATTACAGTAAATTGACATTTGCTAATGAATTTAATGGTGATAAACATTGTTCTGCCAGCTTTAATGGAAATGCCCATCAAGCCAGCACCGTTAATCTCTGCGTTACACGTACTGTCAATGCATGTCCAATTGGCGTGGTCATCGATCAATACCAAGTGGTCAAGCTGACCAGCGACAAGGCTTGTTTGTTGAGACGTGCTCGTCTTGTAGTCGTGTCGGAAGTGACAATCGTCATCCAACATTATGGAGAGAAAATTGCAGCGTTCTGTCCATCACCATTCAATTGACCGAATGTTCCCTCATTTGAATTATGACAATTTGATAAAGTATCTGATTTTATTTACACTGGGTGGAATGTTTGCCCTTGTACAAAATGATAGAAATTTATCACATTACTAAGTGAATCAGATGTGGTTCGGAAAATGAGGTGGTGATGGCAAAATGAGGTTTCTGAAAAAATGAATTTTTTTAAGGCCTGATCTGTAATAACCAGACTACATGATGCCTGTTAATGAATCAACAAAAGTATTTACTGTTTAAAATTTTATCAACACTTACATATAAAAATGTTTGCTATTCACAATATATTACTGTCGAGACTTATATAGTTTATGGAGAAGGCCTAGTAAGTTATATAATTTGTGCCTAATCCATTTGTTCTATTAAAAAACAATAAAATGTTTTAATCAATCAATTCATTATGTAATAAATTTACAACTATTGCATAGAGAGAAAAGTAACAGTTGTTTAATAACACATAAGTACATTTTTAACTTTGGAAATTTGGTGTCCCAACTCCTGTGGTAATTTTAACACCTTGTCAAGAGAATGAAAAATGAAAACCACTGCTGCCTCATAGGCTACTTCTACTGAAAAGCAGCAAGAGATATGTTATATTTACAACAATTGCCTTGGTAAACAAACATGCACTAATTCAGTTTAAAAACAAATTGGTTGGGGCGGGCTTGAGGGCGGACGGACAGAGATGAAACCTATAGTCCCCTCTGGTTTTAAACGCACAGACCCTGGTTGGGATCAGAAATAACTGGAGTCCTCTGAGGGCTATCGATCCTATGACCCATTGCACCCCAGGTGAGAGCTTTATCATTGAACTACATCATGTGTCATGTTACTTAGCTACTATCTGGTACTGTAAAACATGCTTGTGTGGCAACATTTATTAAACTACCACCTGTCTGTAGCTGCCATCTGTCTTATGAGGCCACATTTTAATATTCCCATGTGATCACTTATAAATGCTTTAACAAAACTGAATAAACATATCTGATAATATTTTTTGTTTATGTATAGATTTAATTTGTCAAAAAATTATTTAACTCACATGAATGAAGGAAATGTTTTATTTAACGACGCACTCAACACATTTTATTTATGGTTATATGGCGTGGGACAATTAACCCACATGAATCCTCTCTCTCCCCCCCCCCCCCCCCCCCCCCATTATCTACATATATTTAGTAAATCAACAAATATTCTGAACAACTTGCAAGTAATTTATAAACTTTCACTTATTTTCGGTAGACTATGAGAAGCATAGGAACATACCTTAACAGAAAATGGAATTGTTATAACATTCATGCCGAAAACGAAAATGTCTACAAATGTTTGTTATTCCTGTGCAGCACTTGCTTCAAGTGATTTTGTCTGTGATTTGGTTTTGTGTTGTTCAATACTGAGTGATTGATTCTTCATCATTCACCAGGCTCTCCACATGACAGGAGACACTCGTCTTGTTTGCCCTCGTCTTCCCTGAGTGATGTAGAAAACACCGAAATCGAACGCACTCAAGTACATGTAATTAGAGCTGCCGATAAGGTAGCGCTTGTCAGTACCGTTGCGCTGCACTTTGAATCTACTGCTGTACAACGTGTATCACTAATTGCTTGAGGCAACACAAACCTTTGGAGGGGAAAAAATGTGATATAAACTCTTAATATTTATTTAAAATTAATAAAATTTATTATGTACATCAATTTTTTAAATTTTAAAAATTTTGTCTTCAGATTTCAGGATCAAATCTTTAGGCTGTGTTAGTTAAAGGGACAGACCCTAGTTTCAGCCCGTGAAAATTAACACTAAGTTTAGTTAATCTACAAACCTATAACACATTTGAATAAAGTTACAATTCAGTGAACTACAAGTCTGTAACTTTGAAATGGTGAAATACCCTATAAAAATAGACTAAACCTCGACTCTATAACTGTTACTTCTCAGACGCATGTGCGTTTTTAAAAATATGAAAAATGCATTTTCTGATATTAAAAACACCAGGATGACCAAAAAACACTTCGAATGTATGGAAATTGATAATCTAAACCATAAAATCTAAGTAAAGTATGACTTCTGTTATCAAAAATGACTATATAATAGTAAAAAATATGCCTTAGTTTTTATGGCCCTTTAATATCTGCACAATGAGTATTACTAATTGGTTGAGCCAACACAAATCTTTTGAGGCCAAAAAAATGTTATATAAAATCTTAATATTTATTTAAAATGATACAATTTATGATGTACAAGTGTACATGTACCTTTTAAAAAATTTTTAAATGATCTTCAGATTTCATAATCAAATTTGTAGGCTGTGTTAGTTAATGTCTGAATAATATAATAGCTTTGTTATGGCAGATATTGTTACAGATAATAAAAAAACATTCTTTTGCATATAGATTTAATTTTTCAGAAACACTTTAACCTACATCAATCCTCTCTCTTCACCCACTCCTATTCTAATGTTGTTTTCTCATTTTTACATATAATGAGATATTTGTAATACAAAACTCCTTAGTCTGAATGAGTCAAATAGTTTTAAATCAGACGTTCATATTATGGTAATTTTATATAAATACGGTAAAAACAAGATTCTTGTTTTCTTCATAGATGTACATTTGTTGTTTTTCATCTTGCTTACACTAATTAAATGTGATCATTGTACCGAAATGACGTGTTTGATCTTAAATTTAGAATGAGTCCTGTTCTTTTAAAGAAATCTTCTTCTTCTTAGATAGACACCTGTTGTTATTTTCATCTTGGTTAATTATGATCTTTGTGACAGATTCATGTTATCCCATCTAAAGGTAACCTTATAGTACTGAAACCACCTGATTCATCTCAATGTTAGAATGAGACCAGTTCTTAATTTCTTAGTACTGTGAAATAATTATAATGATGTTTTCTGTATTGGGCTAGACTTGGTCCAAAATAACTGGTGGTGGGAGGGTGTGAGGGAAGCAAAAAGAAAATCAGGGCAGAGATGGACAAAACCAGTCAATTTTAATCTTTAACAGTGTCTTCCCTACCACCCACACTAGTTCATTAATTCAATTTATTTTAATGCTTATATCCAATTAAGGTTCAAACACTCATGAGCATAGCCATAATGCTAGACTCATACTGTCAACTGTTACAATGAAGTTGGCCAACTCGACCGTTGCATTGTTATTCCCACCAAGTCCCAACTTACAATGGGTGTGCTCAGGTTAACAACTAATGGGTTATTCAACAAATATTTACTTGTAAGAGTCCCCAGACTAGCAACTGGACAGTCGTAGAAGTCGTGACAACAGAAAATTTGCCAACTTTATACTGGCAGTTGGTAGTCTGTGCCTAGAATTAGTCTGCTGGCTGTACCACTACACCACTGAGGACTACTAGGTACAGTCCTATGTTGTGTTCAAGAGGCTCATAAACAATTTGACTGGTACCATCGTATTCTATCATATCACATTCATCTAACATTAGGTGCAGAAAACCAGTCTAGTGTGTCACTGCGATCGCTCGCCCTCCTGAACATGCCTCTGATAATTATCTTCATTGTAAGCTCATCTGTGTTTGTCTAGACAACATTTTGATTATTCTTTGTGTGCCTATTCACAGGGACAACATTCTGTTGGGTATTTTGCCTTGCTCCTCAAGACTCGGGAGTTAGCTTCTCTGTATGTAGGACAGCCACAGAGCTTTAAGCACCTAATAAGGAAGTTTAAGCCGCTGGCAAACTTTGAAGGTTGGGTGATAATATTGACTGAAAAGAGATCTCTGTGTTTTTTTCACCAACTTTTGAACATTCCATGAAAAGCACAAATACTTGCACTGTACACAAGGTAGTGTCACTGACATGCAAGAATTCCATGGTATCTTCAGTTTGTTGCATAGCAGCATTACAGAGCTCAGTCTTTAGGGCAGAATGAATGAAAAATATACATAAGATAAAATATTTAACTGTATTTACATTTTGGTAAATACATCTTTTAAACCTTTTATTTTAACTTGCTGATTTAGGATTTAGGAAGAGTGTAATGTTTCCTGTATTTACTCAAGTAAAATCACAGAAAAAAACTGTTACATTATTAATCTTGTCTGTACAAATTTATACAGTAACTGGCTACTACATAATTATTGTCTTATGCAGTTACAAAGATAAATAAAAATATGTTATACCCTAACAATAAAAATTCATATTCTGATATAATGAATCATCTGGTTACACAAAAAGATGATGCATTGCTGATATCCCCCCACCTCTATGTTGATCTAAGTGACTGTTACTAAACAAAAAACATGGAAGCACACAAACTGAGTGTAATATGAAGGTGACTCATCTGTATTTGACTAGATGTGAGATTTTGTTTTGAACATAAGAAATCCTGACTCATGTGAATAGGCCAAAACTGTAATCAGTTCAGTTTACGATAAAGGACCACCATGCATTCACTCCGTATTGTATGGACACCACTGCTGCTGTAAAAAGGACGTTTAAATTAACTGGTCCCTTCCAGCCCTCATTCTGACAGCCTGTATGGTTAGCAATGACCCCATTTGACCCATCTGCATGTGAATTACTGACCATTCATTAGAA
The DNA here is from genome assembly GCF_016097555.1 of Gigantopelta aegis. NCBI lineage: Eukaryota > Metazoa > Mollusca > Gastropoda > Neomphalida > Peltospiridae > Gigantopelta > Gigantopelta aegis. Next base: position 82,218,463 of record NC_054701.1, read on the forward strand.
CCTAGCCTGGAGAACATTCTTCTTCACCCAAGCTGATCATGGTCCACTTGAGTCACGGCAGTGGTGAGGGAGTCTTTGCCTAATGAAGTTGATGGCAAAGGAGGTCTGTTGCATGTGTTGCCCCTGTAGATAAAAGAAGGCTCTAATCCAAGTCAATGTCTTTGTGTGAGACCATCATCTAATTTCACCACTGATTGGCACATACAAGTGGCTGCTGTTAGGGCCAGTGTTGGGCAGATTAGGTTCAAGGAATATTAATAGCTTATTCTTCCCTGGAGTTGCTGCTCCATTAATTAAACTCTGCAAGTACATTCATCTATTTGGTATTTTGGGGTATCAAGGCTATTTGGGCTTCAGATAGCAGCTTTAGGAGTTTGTGTGTAACTGGTTATTAGATAACTGTTGCCCATAATTCAGTTTTGCTTCAAGACATATTGCTGTTTGTGGAGTTAGCGCTCCATTAAATAAGTGTGGGACTAGGTCAGTTGTTAGAGTGTTCGCTTGATGTGCTTTTATTGTACAATTAAACCCCCCTTCTTTGATTTGGTTCTTTCCAATCCCAGCCAGCACCCCACAACTGGTGTATTAAAGGCTGTCCTGTCTGTTGGAAAGTGTACATAAAAAATACGTTTCACCACCACTCCAGACGGCGGCTCGCGGGCTTTTTATCATATATCATCATTCGTATCATTCATATCATCCTAAAAAAGAAGGGCCCACCTGTGTTACATGGATAACCTGGGGGGGGGCGGGATGGGGGGGGGGGACGCCGTGGTAGGGTGCATATTTGGGTGCGGTAGGGCGTTGGCGGTTTTGGCCGGTAGGGAAGCCTGTTAAAGGAACACCCCCCCCCCATGGAAATCCGGACTTACCGGAGTGGGCCTCCCGCCTGTTTGATCGCCTGATTGCCAGTGGCGCTGTGCTCCCCGCTTTACGAATCCTTTATCCTCCAGGGCTAAATTTAATAAATTAAAAATATATATATATATATATATAAATATTATTAGTAATTAAATAATTATAGTATATACCCATTTGGAACTGCCCGATCGAAATTGTAATTAATTGCACCTACTAATTATATATTAAAAGAATAGAATGTTATAAGGCTTTGTAATTATGGTGCTATTATTAATATGTGATTAATAATATATAAATATGATAGACCCCTATTTGTAACTGTTTGATTTATTTATTTATTTTTTAAGTGGTCATACCACATTATTCAAAATTATCCCATGCACTCTTTTTATCCATCCCCCCCCCCCCCTCCCACCCCGGAATCGGCAACTGGCGATGTCAGAGGCTGAACCCTTGTGGATAGGGGCACGTAAATATAGTTGCACATTGCCCATAAAAAATCCCTTGCTGCTAATGGAAACATTTAGTGGCTTTTCTCTGAAAGCTCTGTGTCAATGGTTTATATATTTATCATTGTGTGATACCCAATAGCCGATGCAGTTTTGTTCTGGGGTATCATTAAACATTCATTCATTCCAATAGCGGATCATTAATAAATCAGTGTCCTCTAGTGGTGTCATTAAACCAAACACATTTCAAACTTTAGACATTCATTAAAATCTTATAATAAATTTCTAATGTGCAGTAGGTTAAAAAATTATTGCATCGTGTTTATTTGTGGAGATACTGCTCCATTAACTAAACCTTGCTGAACACCTATACCGTTTTATTACACAACATGTTCAACGATTCATCTGTAACTAATTAGATTAATGTTGCACATAATTTAGTGTACAGTAGGTTAAAAAAATCAGGACTATTTGTGGAGTTACTGAGCCGCATTAACTAAACACAGCAGTACACCCTCCTGTACAGTGTTACCTAACAGGTTTAGGAATTCAGCTGTAACTAATTAAGTAACAGTTTTTCCACAATTCAGTTGCCAAGAATATAAACACTTAAGAGGTGTTACCATGAGATAGTTCTTGTCAAGACCTTTTTGGTTCACACATACCTTTGTTAGATGTAGCACCAGTGCAGATATGGGATTTGTGAAATGGGGAGGAAAGAAAGAAGGGGTGGATCATGAAAAATGAGTGGGTGGTCCATGTATTGATTGGAATTTTAGTACTATGGTCGAGGACAGATGCTTTCTGCACAATCATTTTGGCTTCATAGACAATAAATGCAACATGCAAATTCATCAATGTTTTAACCTTTTGCATGAACTTTTTTTTCTCTGTTTTTTTTAAACATTTCCCTAACCCTTTTTGTTCTAAATGCATTTTCTGGCCTTGGTCAGAAATTGTGCTTACAACAAGCTTGTTTGAACATTGAGCATTTTAATTCAAAGTGGTCAGACTAAGCCCACAGCTAAAACTGATGGGAAATGGAATGTGTGTCGCATGGATAGCCACAAGAGACCAGCACTTTTTGCAGTTGGAGAGACAAGGACTGGGATGTGGAGGTGGACAGCAAAAGAAGTTGAAAGATAAGAGGAGTTGTCAGAAATAGATGGATTTCAAAGGAGAGAAAGGAAAGGGGGCAGTGGGATTAAAAAACATGTTAATTAATTCCTTGCATTTGACCTGACATACATACATTTTTAATAAATTTCATACCCAACACATGCACTCTGCTTATAATAAACTTGGAATATTTACAGTGGTTAGTCATGAGAAAGATACGATTGTGCTAGTTTCCTCTCTACTTTTGCATTGAATATATTTATTAATAATTTATTTTATTATTATCTAGGAAAAGAGACAGCAAATATAAATCATGTGTTTCCAATATAGATTTTTTGTTTCTTCTTTCTTTGTGCTTGTGCTATATTTCCATAATTACATATTACGCTTGGTATTTCATGACATGCTGTGATCTACAAAGGATTGGTTATTGTTTGTTACGATATACGATTTCACTGCTGGTTGTTTTTGCACGGATTAATTTTCAGTTAATTAGCATGAACATAGCAAAGCCAGTATCTATAGACTATTAGTGTCATTATCCCCATATACACATCAAAATTGATATTTTTGTATTAATATTTTCTCTTGGCCATACGGGAGAATTTCAATCAATCATTCATTTATTCATTTGTTGATTTATTCATTTGTTCATTCATTTGTTCATTCATTCATTCATTCATTCATTCATTCATTCATTCATTCATTCATTCATATCTATCTAAAACACACCCACATATCTATCTATCCATTAACTGATTCCTATCCTTAACATTGTTATAACTAGAGTAGTCCGTTTGAATGTGGGCAAAATTATATCACACAATTGTATACTGAATTCTCATAATAAATATATTATTGATCTTCTGCAGGTTTAAATTTTAAATTCTATAAAAGACCTGCTATATGAAGTATTGATTTATAAATGCCATTTCGAGAATTAATTATTCCATAATATACATTATTGAGTTTTTGTTGTTGTTATGGAAACTACAATGTCTATACACATGTATCAGTGAAACACACTATGTTGCTACAAATTACATAAAAATGTTAAAATAAATTCTCTTTAATGGTTTTGATCATTTGTCGGTTATGGATTCACTAAAGTACTTTGCACTGGCTGATACAAATTGATTATTTTCTGAATAATGGCATGTTACTACTAGTAGCCGGCACCATTGTATGAAAAGAAAAAACCCTGAAACAACAAAGATAAAGAGGCTGTGTTCTCTAATTCTGCGAATCCATTTTAATGTGTTGAAAGCAATTTCCCATTTGCAGCTGCGTTTCCTCACCGCTTGTAACAGCTACTGCTTTGTTATGTTAAAATGCAAACCGGCATTTGTTTCAGTTAGTCCAATTCAAAAGGAACATGCCAGATGTCCCAACATTTTGGATACTTTTTTTTTCTTCTAATTTTTTAATCATTTTATGAAATTGTTTTACTAATAAAAGCAATTATACCTTTTTTTGCATAATTAGTTGTTAAAGATCATCAATACAAAAAAAAACCAGAAAAAGAAATGCTGATTCACTCACTCAGATGTCAATTGTCCAACATTTTTGGTTCTTGTTTTTAATTTTTTAACCCTTTTATAAAAAATAATGACAAATAAAAGCAAAAATGTTTTTAAAATTTGAAAGAATAATATCTTTTTTGGTAATTCATTTGTTAAAGATCATAAGTGAAAAAACAAACAAATGCTGATCAATTCACTCAGCATTAAGCTTCTGTAATATTTCTGCTGATATGATATTAATTCCAATCCAATTACTACTGACAACGCTAGTGATAATTACATTACTTAATACCAGATGTCAGAAATATTTTAACTATTTTACTAGTGGACCATTAATCTTTCAAATATTATACAATGTAAAAAAAAAAAAAAAAATCTGAATTTTCAAAGATCATTAATGAAATATAAAATCTGTAAAAAAACAAGAAGGAAAAAAAGATTCATTTGCTCAGAAATAAGCTTCTGATGTATCTCCATTGATATGACATTACTTCCAAATCTGATTATTGTTGAAAAAAAAATCTGTAATAATGGAATTATTTGCTGACAGCCAATGATCAGCATGAGACTGTTAGTGTGCTGACGAGTATTTACAAGAGAAAGAGACTCTTATGTGACCCATCATTAGCTTTATTACACGGGACATCAATAAATGATTGATTCGCTACTTCATGACAGCCTAATGAAGACATGGGATATCTCCTGTTTTACATGGGATGCGGTACTGCTAATAGCTACTAGTATCTTTTGATAATAGCTGTTTGTTTTTGTTCTTAGAAATAATGCCACTACTGTACATGTGTTGTTGGTGTTCATTGGGCTGAGTAATAAATAATTTGTCAGTGTATATTCGTTTACTGTTTATAGGGCACTATGATGATCAAAATGATGATAAATGGAAAATAACATAACACTGAGTTTACAACTGTCATTCAGGTTTGCTATGAACATATACATGTATGCACCTAAATATAAACATGGGCCATATGCATACAAAACAGTAAATAATATGTATATAAATATGCAATCACAAGCATGGGTACACATGCATGCATGCATGCACACATATTTGTTCATATATGCATGCACACATGCATGCATTCACAACACACACACAGACAATTCAATCCATCCATCCATCCATCCATCCATCCATCCATCCATGTGTGGCAGTGTGGTAGCACTATGTTCAAGACATTTTCATGAAAGCCTACAGCTCCAGTATATACACAAACACATGCTTGGCAGTGTGGTAGGACTATGTTCAAGACATTTTCATGAAAGCCTACAGCTCCAGTATATACACACAAACACATGCCTGGCAGTGTGGTAGGACTGTGTTCAAGACATTTTCATGAAAGCCTACAGCTCCAGTATATATATACACACACACATGTTTGGCAGTGTGGTAGACTTATGTTCAAAACATTTTCATGAAAGCCTACAGCTCCAGTATATATGTGTACACACACACACACACATGCCACAGTGTGGTAGCACACATTCACACACATTTTCATGAAAGCCTACAGCTCCACACATACACACACATATGCCTGGCAGTGTGGTAGGACTATGTTCAAGACATTTTCATGAAAGCCTACAGCTCCAGTACACACACACACACACACACACACCACACAGTGTGGTAGGACTGTGTTCACTCACACTCACACTCACACTCGCCTCACACTCACACTCACACTCACACACACATGTCTGGCAGTGTGGTAGGACTGTGTTCAAGACATTTTCATGAAAGCCTACAGCTCCAGTATATATACACACACACACATGTCTGGCAGTGTGGTAGCACTATGTTCAAGACATTTTCATGAAAGCCTACAGCTCCACTAGACACCCACTTTTACAAATTGATGGACACACACTGAAATACCCGTGTCTAAGAGAAAGATGAGGACCAGTCGACAACCACACATATTAAATGTCTTCTAAGGATCAATTTTCTACATTTCAAGTAATATTTGTCAGTACACACTTATTAATTTACATAACTGGACATGTTTACTCTCCCTGGTAGACTACTGAAGTTATTAACTTGAATTGTGAATAATGCTTCTTCTGAAGAATTCAGAAAGACCATTTGTTTGATTCTCTTATTCGCTGATACAGAATGACCCACTGTAAGTAGTGCCTTGGAGTCAATAATGTCTTATTCCTGTGTGTACGAGACCAGTTTGTACACAAACCATCTAATCATTATTGCGGCAATTTTAATCTACATCCGTGTATGAAAAATAAATGAAATCCTCCCAGGCTTGGTCATATATTGGTGGAAATCTATTCCATGGCTTAATTGAGGTTTTTTTCATCAGTCATATCCAAGCCCCAGATTGTTGCTTTCAGTCTGTAAAGCAAGGTAGCGATCACCGCATTCACAAACGATAAGATCTTTGATACCTAAATTGGTCATGTATTGAAAGCTCTTTATTTGCTCAGTAGGCTAACCAGAAAGGTAATTTCCTTTTTATGGGTACTTGAGCTCTTGTTCGTGCCAAATATTTCCCATGGTAATACCCGAATGGCTGACTATGTAAATATTTAGTATGTCTATCGATTATGATTTTTGCCGATTGTCTTTCTTCAGTTTGTGTTTGTTGTATGTAGTCTGTCGGTGCCGACCTGTCACTGCCGTGTTTATACCATTTGGTCTTTTACTGATTGTTGCCGTTTGTCGTGCCAATTGGCAATTAATTTCTTTGATTGCGGCAGTCCTGGCAGATTGAATATTGTAGCGTGTTCACTGTTTGTGCAACTTGGGTTGTGGTTATATAGTTGGAAAGGTATTATAAATCTTCTGACAGGAGTCTAAAAAAATGTTTTAATTGATTGATTAAAAATGTTTTAATTGATTGATTAATGCATTTGGTTTTAGAAGACATTAATATTTCATTTAGTTAAAACTTAAACATCGATCAACCCATAAACTTTACATATGTAAGATAAGAGAAATGGATGTCAAACATTTGGTAACTTTCACATGATATTAATATAACTATATTATATTCTTAGAGAGGAAACTTGCTACATTTTTCCATTAGTAGTAAGGGATGTTGTATATGCATTATCCAACAGACAGGACAGCACATATCACGGACTTTGATATACCAGTCATGGTGCACTGGCTAGAATGAGAAAAAGTCGATCCTAAACAGACTGCTCATAAAGAGGATGCTTTACCACTGGGCTATGTCCCGCCCGCATGGGCTATATATATATATATATATGTATTTATATAATTTAGATTCATTGAACTATGTAGTTGTTACTAAAGGTGTGCTGAAGATATGCTGGAGGTGGTAGGAAGATTGGAAGCACATGTCTGCTAGATGGAGCTGATGATTTGACTCATGACAACATAAATAAGCCAGCCAGGTTTAAAGGAAAGCTTGTTGCATAACATGTCAATAACATGTGTAAACAGTTTCTGGTAGAGCTGATATATAACTGTTTTGGATTTCCTTCTGTATATTGATACGACTGCAACTGTGCCATATAAAAACACCCATTCCTGTTGATACACAATTTGAAGGACTAGTAAAGTTTTATAAACATTTAAAAATATGTTTTATGGAATTCTATAAATATTGAAAGAAATTCTCTTTTGAAATAGTGTTTCACATCCAATAGCTGATGGTTAATAAATCAACATGATGTAGTGGTGTCATTAAACAAAACAAACTTCATAACTTTTAACTTTAAAATATTGCTGTCGAAAGGTTTTTGAATTGTTAAAATGTTTTTCGACTAGTTTGCTTAACAGACGCAGTAAATTTCAAACCCCTTAAAACCAATTACTGTTTCTGGTGAACTGGAAAAAAAGTTATATTTTTGACTTGTGTAATCTCTAAGATGAAATGTGAATTGTGCATGGATTAATTTGTCTTCATAAAGGGAAACCTTTTTTAAAGTTTTGAGAAAAAAATAAGAAAAAAATTGATTTTCTCTTAAAACAAAACTACTTTTCAGGATGCTGTGCTGTCTTCCATTTCCGATCAATAATGGTGTTTTTTGTGTTTTGTTAACTCGCTGCTGTTCCAGTCATGATCACATGGTTTGGTAGAAGGCTTCCACATTTTTATTTTATGCCTCATGTCACAGTCGTGGATCTGCTGTAATGTTTTTATAATGCACACAGAAAGAGCCAAATGGTTTAAGATCTTCGAGCACAAATCCAACAATATGCTTTCGCTGTTAAAGTATTTTGTCACGTGACTATTTCAGTCCTTGAAAACATAGACCATATATAATATTGCTTCTGTTCATTAGTCTCCTACCAGTCAAACTGGAAGGGACTATAAGTTCCAACTCCATTTTTTTCTGTATGTCTGTCTGTCAGTCTGTTCATCCATCTGTCCTACATATAGTTTTCCTGACATTTTTATCGCAAGGCCTCAAGATATTGAGCTAAACATTTTTGTATAGCTTTATTATGTATTGGTACAGTTGACGTTTGACTTTCTTAGTGATTTAGTCATTTTTGACAGTTATGAATTTAGAAGATATAAAAATTTGTTGGGCCTGGTAGGGAACATTAATTGCTTTAGCAATACTCTCAGAATGCTTGTTAAAATTAAAACATTAGGATTTATTTTATAGTTTTATATATTATGTAGTATCACTGAATTCATTTTCCTAGGGTGATGTTATTTCATCATAATATTTTACAGCTTATCTTTTGTAATAAAGTGTCATGGACTGTACATTCTTATGCTCATGGGACTGAAAAAAGTGTTGGGCTCAATTAGACTGATTATTTCCAGCGTTACAGGCAAAGTCGACTAGGGACTATAAATCTAGTTTAGACTGCCTTCTAGTTATACACTGTGAGAGAAACATCAGTTTTTGTTCATACATAAGTTAAAGATACATCAAGCACAGTGATTGGCTCTCTGGCTGTCTGGGGACACTGAATGCTGTCATAAACACCAGTACTCCAAGACTGATATCAAATGTTATGGTATACTTGCTATCCTGTCCACTGGGAAATCCAAATAAAAATGTTTTTAAAAACTTAACTGCTAATGGTGAGGATAGCCAATGTGGTGTCTTCTGTCACACTCACCCATTAATCTTTGTCCTTGGTGACAGCCCAAAGTGAGCATGAAACATGCAAGTCTTTATCTTAATCATCATCATCAGCAGCAGTAGCAGCACCACCATCATTATTATCATCATTGTATTTGTCATCATCATCACCACCACCACCACCATCATCATCGTCATCATCATTATCATCATCATCTCCACCACCACAACTGCCATCATCATCACCACCACTCATCATTGTTATCTTTATCACCACCACCACAGTCATCATCATCACCACCACTATCATCATCATCGTCGTCGTCGTCATCATTGTAATCACCAATCACTATCAGCATCAATCACTATTATCACCAACATCATCATTTATTTTGCCATCACATAGGCTAGTCCTACTGATGAAGCAACAAGAGATTTTTTATAATTATGCCCTTTCTCATGGACATACCATGGCCTTTGGTGCACCAGACTTGGGTCACTAGTTGGGACAGGGTGAATTGTTAGACCATCAAGGATATTTGATCCTGAGACCCATCACACATCAGGCAAGCACTTTTCCACTGCATCTGTATCCTGGCATTTGCTTCAAAAGACTCAGGGATTTTTTTAATAGTTTTTTCTTTGGAGTTCTCTGTGGCCGTGTCTTTAAAAAAATTTGTCTCTTTTCACTGAAGTTGACTCATGTCAGTTTGTGTCCATGCATATCGGTCTGAGAATAAACTCTGTTGATATATGCCTCAAGATCATCAAGGACTGTTTCACTTTTGTTTCCTTTTACAAATTGGAACCACATGTTGAGACAAGCATGCTTTCTTAGCCTGTATAAAACGTAGCAGGTTCCCACAATATGCTGGCCATATTCTATTAGTTTTTACAGATTCCTCTTTCATTTCTTTGAAGAAAAAACCCATACAAGTTGGTTGTGATAAACTGTCAGTTTATCTTAAGAATCCAAAGGGTTGTACATGTGTATCATTCAATATGCTTTATTCTCGGTAGGCTTTAAATAAAAAAAATGAAATTTAAAAAAATCAGAATCGGGCGTTAACAAATATATGTATCTTATAATCTTGTACATGTAAATTTGTTAAAGTTTTGTTTTGTTTAACCACTAGAGCACATTGATTTATTAATCGTTGGCTATTGGATGTCAAACATTTGGTAATTCTGACTCGTAGTCATTGGCAGCAAGGGATCTTTTATATGCACTTTCCCACAGTCAGGAAAGCACATATGTTGTGGTTCACTGGTTGGAATGAGAAAAACCCAATCTATTCTGCCCATGTAAATTTGTATTTGGCATTCAGGTTTGATTAAGTTGTAATTTGACTGGGTCATTTTATGGGAGTTTTCTCGTTCCTGCAGCTGGTTGCATTTCTCTTTTGGTTAGTCATTAAAATATCTTCTATGGAAGGCCATGTTTAAAGGCATGACCTAGGGAAATGTTTTTTGTTTTTTTTGTACACTATTTATTATCTTTCATTAACAGCAAAAACAAAGAAATGTATAAGGGACAAGATAAATTAGGTTTTTTTAAAAAGCAGTCTACTTTTACAGATGAATATGCAATTGCCAAAGGGGAAAAAATTCTGCATTGGTTATCATCATTAGTTAAAAAAAGAGAAAAAGATGAAAGGTTTATCTCTTGTTTCAACATGTTGATGTTGATTTTTTTTGCTCACTAATTACTTCATGGCTTGCAGATATCACATTTCTCTGGAACATGAGTATGCATATTGCCTATATACTATGTATTTTGAGTTAATATACACTCATAACATTTTAATGAAAAAAAAAAAGCCCTGAGCGCTGAATATAAATATGAAAGTGTTTGCAGTGTATAAAATAGGCAAATATATGAAATGTCATTAGGGACAGGATTTAGGAAGCCTGTTTTTGACTTACATTTGTATAGCTCTATACATTTACAATGCTTAAAACACCATGCATTAAAGCAAAAACATGGTATGTAAATTTAGCCTTAGGACTTTGCAATAATATGTCATTCAAGGACAGAAACTATGTTTATTTTATAAATCTACTTAAATTATCATTGGTGGGGATTTGTTTTTCTACAGACCTGAACCATCAGGAGGTACAAATAATTATATTATTCAAATATGGCAATGCTTTTCTTTACTTGTCTGAATGTTTTATTTAAAAAAAATAGCATTAGATAGTCCATAACAAAACTGACCATAATTTTTTTTTAATGTCTTGCATATATGTTGTGGAAAGTAAATGGCCTTTCCAGAAAGCATGTTTATGGTTGGTTCATCCCTCCCATGGATTTGAAGACAATTTGTTTGACATAAAGCTGTCTTTACATACATTTAGACATGTCATTGCTGATTGCAGGAGCTTTATTTGCATGCTCCCTGGGCTGTAAGGTGCCTTGCTGTAATCCGCTGGCCATGTGGTCATCTGGAAAGGGTCAGTGGTCAAGAACAGATTGTCACAGACCAGAGGTCAAACCCAGTTGGTTGTGTCTGTGTATGATTGGCAGTGGCATCTGGGTATCTGTTAGTTAATGTTTATCTCATGCTTACACTCAGAATCAGTGTCTGGGGTTGGTTACATTTAGTATGTGTCATTTAGAGGTTAAAAGGAATTGGTCATATGTTTTGAATGCTATGGTCATGTCTTTAAGTGCTGAAGTCACATGGTTCTGATGTACATCTGGCTCTATGGAGTGGTAAAGAGGATTATATAACACAGGAGAAGTCGATATCAAGTTGGTTGTACTCCCACCTCCATCTCCAACCCCCCAATACTTGTTCTATAACTTTTCACTCCACTTTCTAACTGCCATCTGTGATATTGGTATTTTTTGTCAGTCCTTTACACTGTGTTTTAATTTAACACTTGAATTTTGTTTATTGATGTTACTCATCACTCCATTTTTACATTTACTATAGTTTGACACCCAATAGCTGATGTATGTTTTGTTCTGGGGTGTCGTTAAACATTCATTCATTCATTCATTCATTCATTCATTCATTCATTCATTCTAACTGCTGTGGTACTCTGTCTTGTCATATTGTCATGATCACCCAGTTTCTGAAAAACCAGTTGTTTATTAAATTAAATAAACTGATTGTTAATTTGGTCAACACCCAACTCGAGGAAAGAAGCCATCTCTTGCAACCCTCTCAGTATGCCATTGAATATTGGTTAATGGAAATAAACCTTACTTTTCATCAGAATTATAGCTTAAATTTACCATCACATTTTAAATAAACCATAATAGCTTTACATGTAATTGCATATTGCATGTTCTAATAAATGTTGGCACTGCTTTGAATGGGAGGAAAAAACCCATTGGGTTCACCAAGGGGAAATGATCTTATTACCCATCACACTTCAAGTGATCAACATATCCCCACACCCTATGAGTCAGTATGAGATTTGACTGTATGTGGGAAAATTGGTTTGTGGTTCGAAATACCCAGTGTGAGTTAGCATGAAGTTAATTACACCCAGTATGAGGGTCTGTCTGATATTACACTCACTGGAATTATACACAGTGTGAGTGTGGGTGTTGGTATCGGGTTAGTTATACTCAGTGTGAAATACAGTACAATGAAGATAATTACACATTTTACTGTGTGAGGTTACAGTTTTTTGAGTTACACCCAGATGAAGACATAATTGTTTCTTGAATATTTCAGTGCTTTTTGAACAACATTTGGTTTCGTCAACCAAGGTTTCAATTTTCTGATAAGCATTTTTCTTGATTTTGTTGAATGATAAAGATGAACTAAAAGTGTTTTTATTTAAGAATAAAATATAATTAATATAATGGTGATTGTATATGGCATGATACATTGCATATATTTTATCTAAAATGTACAAAAAATAGTGTTGTTTTAGAATCAAATTTAATTTTAAAAATTCAATGTTGTCTACAGGTATCAAAATACATTGTCTGTTGTAACTAATATGTATTGAAAGATATATCTTTTTTAATGTTTTATACAGGACTAAATATGAATATAAATACACTGTATATCATAAACTATCATAAGTAAAAACTGCTCAAGTGACAATGACTTCTAGATCAGACTGAAGTTGAGTAACCGAACTGCTGTGAAGTATGACACGAAATGTCAGTAGGGCTGATATGTAGTGGTCTGGGTAGTAATGATGATTGGCAAATTGAAGTCTTCTATAAACAGGTGCTCTCAAATGATGGCATGTGAATTTACATTCATTAACTGGACCCCAATCTAGTTAAATTAATGTCACACCTGTCAGTTAGTTTGTTGAAAGGTCAGTCTATTGTGAGACATTTTATAATAGAGAGAGAGAGGGACAGATATATAGAGACAGATATATAGAAACAGACAGATAGAAACGGACAAAATGAGAGAGAGAGTGAGGGAAAAAAGAAATGGAGAGAAAAAATGAGAAAGAGTGAGGGGAGAGAGAGGGGATGATAGAGAGGGAGATGGAAGGTGGTGTAAAATGGGAGAGAATGCAAAACTGGAAAGGAAGTGGAAAGTAAGGGAAGGTCAGAAATTGTGTCAGAAGAAGGGTTTTGAATGAGATAGGAGAAATTGTGGGATAACGGGAGGAAAAGAATATTAATGACCCCATTAATGAATATACATAGCAAAGATTACATTTCTCTCAGTTCATGAAGGACATAAAGAGTTTAAAACTGAAGCCATCTTTTCAACTCATTGAAAATTATCTTGTTAATTAGATACTGATTCTTATTTTAACTGGCACGTTGGATATTGAAGTTATGCCATGGTTGATATGGGATACCTTGTTAGCCCTGCTTTAGGTGGGGAGTCACAATGCGGTGGCATGCCAGTCAGGCACAGATTGCACTGATAGACTGGTTATTACACCTGTGTAGTTCAGTGCATGACACTGACCTTTTGACCACTGGGAGGGGGAATGAGCATGGGGTGCACAGTCACACCTGCTGGGGGTACCAGTTTGTCTTGTATCTCCACTTCTGTGATGGACAGAGCAAGATAGACCATGATAAGCTTTGTGTGTCTTTTGACTTAAGAAATTTGAAACAGGAAAGGTGGGTTTGTTTCATGGTGTTAACTGACCAGCAGCTATCACTTTCAGGTGTCAAATGTGGTGGTTGTGATAATGTACAATGCTACTTTCTTTGGAACATCCATTTGGGCAGATTTAAACTGGCTTTTAAATTGAATCACATAAATGATTATTTTTGACCTTTTAGAACAGCACTAAATGTATTTTGTTACAAAACATGACAATGTTTCCAGGGATATATAAGTACTACTTAATTTAGAAAGTTAGTAAAGCACCTTGGATTATCAGTATTAAAAGCTGCATGTCAGGATCCTTTTAGAGTGATCCTTGTTTTGTAAATAACAACTAGTTAACACCGTCAACAAAATTATTTCTAGAACAGCCCTATGTAAAACCTGCTAGTTCAAGAATGTAAACAAATCTTGAAATAAAGATTTTTTGTTTGTCAACACCACTAGAGCATATTGATTTTTCAGTCATTGGCTATTGGATGTCAAGCATTTGTTAATTAATCTGACATACAATCTTAGAGAGGAAACCCGCTACATTTTTATATTAGTAGAAAGGGATCTCACAATCCCAGAGACAGGATTTCACATACCCATAACCTTTGATATACCAGTCATGGTGCACTAGTTGGAACGAGAAATAGCCTTATGGGCCCACTGACGGGGATCGATTCTAGGCCAACTGCGCTTCAAGTGAATGCTTTGTGCTATGTGCTGCTCGCAGAATGTAAAGAGTACTCCCAGTAATCTGCCAGGTTGAGAAAACATTCTATGAATTCAGGGCAGTAGAGCTGTAGCTTGAGTTGGTTGGGTCATAGGATCAAACTTCTAAACCAAAAGCATTGGGTTTTCCCATCCCAACCAGTGCTCCACGACTAGTATATATCAAAGGCTATGGTATGTACTGTCCATTCTGTGGTAAAGTGCATATAAAAGATTCCTTGTCTATTATTAGTGGAAAATTGTATTGGGTTTTCTCTGAAGACTACATACCAAAGTGACAAAAAACAACAATAGCTGATGATTAATTTATGCTTTAGTGATATTGTTAAACAGAAAACTTTTAACATTCTGTCAGTTCTGGGTAGGGTGTAGTTTAAATGGTAGAGCACTTAGCAGTGCTGTTTTTGAACAAAACTAACTTAAATTTTACTGCCTATTGGAAGATGCATATATAGAAGATCTCTTAATTTTTGCATTTACCATAGTTTGACATCCATTAGCTGATGTTTTTTTCGTGCTGGGGTATCATTAAATATTCATTCATTGATATAGAAGATCACTAGCTGCTACTTGGTAGAATTGGCTTCTGTGGTGGCAGCAGGTTTCTGTTCTTACTGACTAGATCAAATGTTGAAATATCCATGTTAAACAAATAGCCATAATTTAATATGTGTGAGGTGGCATTAAACAAACTTCCTTTCCTTTAGTTATAGTCCATGCTGGCAATCAGCATATCCTTTTTGCCTGTGAAACACACCACTTGACTTCAAAGCGAAAATCATGCAGATTTAGCTGTCAATGTAAAACTGGCTGTTTGTCTCTCCTATGCATCAGGGTAACAAGCATTTTGAGGTGTGTCAGGCATCAAGTGCAGTTGTTTCTTCTCCATTCAGAAAACTTGAACTCCCGTAAACCAATGCATTGATTTCTTTAACAGAGAGGACTCGCTCTAAAAGGAATATTTGGTTAAAACGCTGAATGAACTGCTCAGAAAACGTCTCCTGTGTTGTCAGGTTTTGTGGACATGGTGCAATATTCATTGTGAACATTTATTAAACATAGCCTCACATTTCAATGCATTTGTCAACAACCCTTCATTCAGATATCCATCTTTGTAATGAATGTTTCTTGGAAGAGAGAAATTCCCACAGGTATCACTGTTTGGTTATACCACAGATATTTGTGACTTAAAAAAAAAAAAAAGACCAAAAAAAAGAAGAAGAAATACAGAGTAATAGTATTAAAAGAATTTCTTCATTGAGGAATTGAGAATCTTTTTTTAAGCTTAGATCACTTAAACATGTTTATGTACTTAGTGACTTAAATTAAATGACAAAACCATTAGCATTTTTAAAATCAGGTGTGATTATAAGATAGTGTAGGGGATATTTTAGTACTTTGTGGTTTATGGAGAAAATGTATATAAAGAATCCCTTGCTGCTGTTTTGGTAGAATGTGTTGAAGCAACAGGCTTCCCCTCTTTCTGGTCTAAGTGTCCAAATGGGGCGAGGTGTAGCCCAGAGGTAAAGCGTTCACTTGATGAGTGGTCTGTTTGGGATTGATCCCCGTCAATGGGCCTATTACACTACTTCTTGCTCCAGCCAGAGAACCACAACTGGTACATCAAAGGCCATGGTATGTGCTATCCTGTCTATGGTATGGTGCATATAAAAGATCCCTTGCTGCTAATCCAAAAAGAGTAGCCCATGAAGTGGCGA
This sequence comes from Gigantopelta aegis, assembly GCF_016097555.1. Taxonomy (NCBI): domain Eukaryota; kingdom Metazoa; phylum Mollusca; class Gastropoda; order Neomphalida; family Peltospiridae; genus Gigantopelta; species Gigantopelta aegis. Next base: position 82,234,956 of record NC_054701.1, read on the forward strand.
CATTGAGTTTCCTCCCTCAATATCTCTGTGGTCCTTAACCATATGTCCGACACCATATAACCGTAAATAAAAATATGTTGAGTGCGTCGTTAAATTTAAAAAAAAAAAAGTGTCCAAATAACCATATGTCAAACACCAACTACTAGACATAGGTTTAAAAATGTGCCTAGGTGTCATTAAACAAACAATCCTTTCCTTTCCTTTGATTCCGAAGTTACCAATCCCTGAACTGCCTAAATGTGGCATGCTTATGAATATATAAACCTTCAGTGCATCAGTAAATGTTTCTAGTCTGAAGCTTTTTGCTGAAGTCTTGTCTAGGTTAAATCAAATACCTGATTTTATTGTGTGTAAAATATGTGATGCAATTCAGGGGGGTTCTTGGTGTATGTAAACATAGTATGGCTGCCTGTGGAAATACATACAGATGTTGGTTCTATTTATAAGTTCTTGGTTACTTCCACACCCATCATTCCTGCTTGATGGTTCTGGCAGGTTTGACTTTTTCTCTCAACCTGGCAGTGATGTTTAGTGTTCATTATTGGGTGGAAACTAACTATCGGACTTAGGATGTAGTTCAGTGGTATAAATATAAACATAGAATTCTTACTTAAGAATTTAATTATTACTTTAAATTATCAAAACAAATTTGATTGTTGTTCTTCTCCTGCGTTCAGTTTCTTTATGCTCCTTGAATTCAAATCGTGGAACATTGTCTTATCAGCACTTACTGTCAAAAACCAAAACAAATTATGGCATTGACAAGAGTTATTATACAAAATGAGATACACATATACAAAAACATACCAATTACATACATATAGGTTATTGCTTCTAGTTCACTGAAGTCTTCCCTGAAGAATATGTTTGATAAAATTCAAAGCATATACCCTAAGTGAATATATAAGGGAGGGACGTAGCTCAGTGGTACAGCACTTACCTGATGTGCAATCGATCTAGGATCGATTCCCATCAGTGGGCCCATTGGGCTATTTCTCATTCCAGCCAGTGCTCCACAACTGGTGTAGCAAAGGCGGTGGTATGTACTGTCCTGTCTGTGGGATGGTGCATATAAAAGATCCCTTGCTGCTGATCGAAAAGAGTAGCCCATGAAGTGGTGACAGTGGGTTTCCTCTCTCTATATCTTAAAGGGATGCTAAAGCAAGGCTTTTGGGCAGGTGTGCATATTCAATGATACATAATGCACATTATTGCTTAATATCAACAAGTATAATCGCATAGTTAATTAATAAAATGGTTAAATGTGACGGCTATTATATATAACGGGCGCAGCCATTTTGTACCATCCCAGTGAATACGCCCTCTGGCGAGCTGGTGGTTACGTAATACCTAATGTCAGGAATTAGTCTTCGAACTGAAGAAACAAAACATACCAGATTTTTGCGGATGCATCGCAGTGATTTGTAATAATATCTATCCCAGTAACACGGCAACGTGTATATGTGGTTTATTTTTCAATACAAAATAAACCACCATTGTCAAAGTGTTGAAATAACTCTATTATATTTTGTATATAAATTAACCCGCATTATGAAATAATAGTCGGAGTGTTTTCTTGTTTAATTGGTCTTTTCTTTCCATGGCCTGTACCTGTGGCTCTTGATTGGCAGGTGTATATTTAGATGGTCCCTAGACACTGTGATTTTGTCCTGTGAGATTTTGTCCGGATACCGTCTAGACACACTAAAAAGACATGCCTCAAATCGTAATGGACTTTACCAGCTTTATTACTGTAAGTAATTCTGTAAAACCCTTGATTAAGTAGACTTCCCCATCTAAAATCACAAAACTGACCAATTACGTAGTCCCAGAGAAAAGAAAATTATCACTTGAGTATCGTGAGTGGTAGTTTTTGCTCGAATGTATCCTACCAATAGGCCTAATAATATGCATTTTTTCTTTGGATTTTTTAAAAGAAAAAAATACTATAACCCCATTTCGTTATATTGATGCAAATTGAAATATATTTAGTTAAATAGTTTATTATACTATCAAGTCATTTATGTTGTTTTACAAGTCAGGTTGTTGAAAGCGAAGCGCCTTGTCGTAAATTAGAGCATTTGTTTACACTGTGCATAATAGAGAATTTGGACCTGAGCTGACGTCACTTCGCCCCAAGCTATATCACCGGTTGTCACAAAAATTAAACAAAATGGCTACCCCCAGTTGGCAGGAATAATCACAGTTTTTTATTAATTCTAAAATTACGCGTTTTTCATTTGTTAAAGTGTCAGTATGTGTTGGTGGTCTGGGTATGCATCTTTCCAACACATAAGGCTTTTGTTGGAGTTTAGTTTACCTTTAACCATATGTCTGATGCCATATAACCGTAAATAAAATGTGTTAAGTGTGTCGTTAAATAAAACATTTTCCTTCCTTCCACACTGCAGTAATAACACCTGTGGTTAATAGTTATTCATAGTGCACCCTATTACTAACCAGGTGTGCATGCTCAGGTAATGTGTGCCAGGAAGCGTCAAGTCTGCAGGTGAGCTGTTTGATTACACCTGAATGAGGTGCACTTCTCACACCGCTGAATGAAACCAGACCCTTGTTAACAGGTTGCTGTCTGTGACTTCATTCACCTGCTTCAACTGCATTCTTCTGTCCTAGAGACCATTTATAACTCCTGTCGAAAAGATTTAGGTTTTTTTTAGTGTTAACTCTGTCACTTATGCATGATCTGCATGTACAGTCATTGTAGAACTTTCCCAACACATATTGGGGTCAAATTGGACATAGAGGATATTTCATACTTTTTGTCAAATATGATTTATATCTCACTGAGTGAAATTTGCAATCATATCTCACGAGTCGCGCTTGCGTGATGTGTGCGATATGATTGCAAACTTCACTCGATGAAATATAAATCATATTTGACAAAAAACATGAAATTTTCTATTTATTATACAACTTTTCACAATTTACCTTTATTTTTAAAATACCAACAGCAAAATAGTTCCAGCTTTCTTACAGTGAAGATAACACTTTCTACAGTGATAACAACACATTTTAGAGTGAAATAGTGAAATTTTCATTCTAAAATGTGTTATCATCACTGAGTCACTTTTATTTCACTGATATTTTAAGAGATTTTCTTAAATGTTATATAATAAAAGATCCCTTGCTGTTAATTGGAAAGAGTAGCCTATGAAGTGGCGACAGCGGGTTTCCTCTCAAAATCTGTGTGGTCATTAACCATATGTCTGACGCCATATAACCATAAATAAAATGTGTTGAGTGTGTTGTTAAATAAAACATTTCTTTCTTTTTTTTGTTAATGGAGTAGAGATGCCAGAAAGCATTTACATTAACTCAGTTTAACAGTCACAAATAATTACTGTTTTACTTTTTTAATTTGATTTGTACTCTACATAATTTATTATGCAATGCTAAAATTAGTGTATTGCTTTTTCTGTTCCTTATTAACTTAGTCTTTGGGGTGACAACAACAAAAAACCAACAAAAAAGAAAAACAGAGACAGTAAACCAAATATATCAAATGAAGCCTAAAACTCATTTAATACTTATATGTCTGGTTTGATATACATTTTAATTTATTTAACTACCTTGTTGTTGAACAAATTCAACCAGTGTTCTAAAACTTGATTTATAAGATTTTAATTAAGGTCATAAGAGTTATTATGGACCAAATGTTTTTTTTATCAGCTGCACCATGGAACCGTTGGGGTCAAAATGTCGTTTCTGTTCTGCTTTTTTGCCCTTTGTGTTACGCCCAACAGAAATGATTGGAAAATCATTAAAGGCATTAGTGTAATTCAATTAAAAAAAAGTAATTATGCTGTCTTGTGAGAAAGTCAGTCAACAGACTTCATATTTTAAAGATTATTTTCTTCAAAGAAGCCAGCCAATTCAACTGATGAAACTGCCCATCCAGAAACGGTTGCCCAATAAGATGTTTTCGTGTGTTTTCCTTATTAAATGAGCCTTAAATTTCAAGTTTTTTTATTTATAAAACAGCTTTTTTCGTTGTCATTGTCTTCTACTATCACTGATTGATTTTAATTTTTTAGCTTTGTGTTCCAAATTTCATGTTTTTGCGCTGATTGCTTCCTTTGGTGAAGCATCATTATTGACATTATTCAATACTTTGTTGAGGTTTTTTGTCTTTTTTCTTAATGCATGGTTGGTCTGAGATCAGTGGAGACATTCAGGTCACACAAGCATTGTCAGCCAATCACACGACCCCAGCAGTGAGCAGGCAGGTCACAGAGGCATTGTGGGACACTTGTGCAGCTTTCATTGGTTTTGTTGTCTGTGATGACTAATATTGCATAATTGATTTGATGAATATGCTTCCAATGTTGCTTTGTTTATTTTCCCATTGGTTTGGGAGCATTGCATTAAAGTTTAATATTGGAGAGCTGTCTAACTGCATGTCATTGGAATATCATTGGGTTGTCAAGCGATATGGCAGTAGTTCATGTCCAAATTATCACATCATATTTGAGGAATGTTCCTTTTTTTGTGTCACACTGGGAATAATTCTCAGTTAAAATCTCTGGCTGCAGGTTTTTTTAAAAGAGAAATTGCAAATAGCAGTAGCTGATTCATAGTTCTACCATACTCCCTATTAAAAAACCTGAGGTAATCTGGCTGTTGTTTAAAAACCCTCTGTCATTTAAATAAACTTCTTCAAAGGACTTTTTGTACTGTTAAGAGTTTAACAATGTATTTGAAAATGTGTTCTAGAACCACTTTGGTTTTGCTGCCTTTAATTAATTTTGTTTTGAAATGAAACCAAATTTTATAACAATTTAGGTTTTTCATGTAAGATTTTTTTTTCCCACCATTTTTATACTGTAAGTTTTTTTTATGTTTGGTTAATATCCTACTGGTCTATTTAAGGTTTAACACAGTTGATTGTACAATATGCCTTTGGAATCTAATGTATTGAATAATGGTCAACCTGCCAAATACCCATGGACCTAGACAATTTTTTTTATATGCTTGATTGTACTTTTATTGTTCAGATATATGTGCAGTCTAAACTGTTGTATTTTTATCGCATTAAACAAGGTTACACTGCACTTTTAAAAACTGTGCACCAAGTCTGGACTTGCACTTAATCCATCACAACAGTTTGTTCTTTCTATGAAGAAAACTGGTGTCTTGTTCCCATGGAGCCAGTTCCACCTGTGCAGTTTGTCAAGTTAACTGCCAGTTCGACTGCCAAGTACAGTGGATGAGAATTGAAGATTTTGTTTAGATAAGATGTGTGCCGAATTGGCTTTAATGGTACTCTGCCACCTTGTGTTTCAGCACAGTCCACTTGATTTACTTGCCGCCCAGATTCCAGCCAAATTTATCACCTCTTGCCAGAGATTCACTTAGAACACTGGCCACCTCTTTGGAGGTTGGTGTTTCCATTCCAAGGAGTCTGGCAACAGTTGATTGAATAACAACTGTGGTGCAGTCTGCAGCTATCTCTGCCTCATGAGTAAATAGTTTATGCTGAAGTTTATTCTGAATGGTTTTAGTCTCCGTTTGTGTACAGTGTGTTATTAATTAACACACAGGGTTTAGAGATAGCTAGTAATAATTTATAGATGGCCAGTGGTAATTTATTGAATTTTATTTGTATGGGACCTACATCAGTGTGAAATGTAACGACACTGTAAAAACATAGTTTTTAATCAAAGCTATGACAGGTTTTCAATTGATGAATTTAAAGTTGTACAAAAAGTCTCAGAAATATCTTGTATAAAGCAGTGACATTGTTATATGTGAAATATGTTTTGTGAGGAGTAATAAGCTTTAATATTATATTCAGCTGTATACCTGCCAATACTTATTATATAACTTTATTATATAACTTTAAAATCTGTACTCAAGACTTAACCGAAGTCTCTTAGACTTTCATCATATACTATTTGTACAAGTGAGATTTTGGTATATTGAGTCTATACATTAAAATTTCATAAACGTGAAAAGAATGTGCTACTTATAGTTATACAAAATACCCTTTTTGTATGTTGAATTATACAGTTAAATTAATTATAATGAAAGTTTGAAAATCAATTAAAATCATATCATGACCATATTGCCATTGGAGAGTAGCCTATGTGGCGACATCAGGTTTCCTCTAAAAAAAACTGTGTCAGAATGACCATATGTTTGACGTCCAATAGCCGATGATAAGATAAAAAATCAATGTGCTCTAGTGGTGTCGTTAAATAAAACAAACTTTACTTTTTATATTGCCATTGGGTGCAGTTGTGCAAGTTTTAATACAACTATGAAGTGAATGCATCTTGTGACTTGAGTAATTTTACATTCAACATTCCAAAGATGACAAGACAAGATGACATACATTTGCACCATTTGTCCATGCCAATCAGAGTGCGTGGATTCATTCCTTCTCCATAAAGCAAATACTACAATGTAGCCATGCTCTCTGTTGTGTAAATTTACCTTACAATTTTTCACATCAGATGGAAAATGCAGTGTACCTTGTTGAGATGCTGTGTAAATCATTCCAGTGTTTACCAAGCAAACCTTCTGAATGATGGTTCTTGCATGAAACTTGTATCAAAACGCAAATGTTGATTTGAGGATTCTGACAGATAACTCCGTCTCAAAGCTTTCTTACCTTCAGTGCTAAAGATCAGAATTTCAGTGAGACTGGCAGACATACAAATATGCTAGATATTTAATCTTGTGTTTTGTTTGTATTTTCTAATGTTGGCCTTCTGTTATTCTGTATTCTTCGGTGATTGTTTGGTTATTGTTTGAAGCGATATTAGCTTCTGTTGTTCATCCACTTAGTTTTCAAGCATGCATATTGCTTTAGGCAGTGATTCAAGAATTTCTTATATAATTTGTTTTTTTCATATTGGTACGTCATCAGCATGAGATTTAGTTAGTGATAGAGCATTCATCTGAGGTGGGAAATATTGTAGGATCAATCTCAGCACTAAGCCGTTAGTTTCTCAACACATTGTAATCAGAAAGGAAAGGAATGTTTGTATCACAACACCTCAACACATTTTAGACTATTACTGTTCGGTGTTTAATGTTAGATCAGACTACCAACTGTCACAACAGAGTTGGCCAAGTTACCAATCCCTCAACTTCTATGATTGTCCAGTTGCTAGTCTGAGCACTCTTACAAGTGGTTTCTCATTGTATACAACCCCTACGACCAATTACATGTAGTTGTTAATCAGGGTGCACCAGTTTTAGGTTGGGAGTAGGGGAAATTACAACACAGCTGTTGAATTGGCTAACTCTGTTGTGATAGTTGATAGTCAGAGCCTAGCATAACTTACATCCAGTTACTGTATCATTTGAAAAACTGCTGCCACCAAGTTACTTACATGATTCTTGTTGAATAGCAGCAAGTGTTGTTTAGACTCTTTTTTTACAACAAATAGTTACATATCAGAGGCTGTGGTATGTGCTATCCTGTCTGTGGGATGGTGCATATAAAAGATCTCTTGCTACTAATGGAACAAAGTGTAGCAGGTTTTCCTCTCTATGACTGTCAAACTGACCATATGTTTGACATCCAATAGCTGATGATTAATAAATCAATGTGCTCTAGTGGTGTCGTTAAACAAAATAAACTTTTTACAAATTGTTACAAGAATTCCCACAGATAGGAAAGCACATACAATGACATTTGATATACCAGTCATGAATAGGAAAAGTTCAACAGGTTCTCCGAGATAAATCAGTTCTTCAACCGGTAGTCATCAAGACTCACTTTCACTGACCTACATGCCATTCCATTGCTTTCAGAGCTCAACAGTTGCTATACCTGTATCATTATTGCTGTATCTTGGTAGCCAGTTAACCAATTATTAAACATAATTTATATACTAGCTCACTACAGCATTTAATATTTGGCTGATAGAATTGTGCTAAATTAGCACTCAAGAATCCAGAATTAAGTGACTGCAACTTAATTCATTTTAGTATGAAAACTGTAGCAGAAGATTGTGCTCAGTGCACACATGCTTGAACCTTTAGTGGCTGTAAACATGAGTCAAATGGTCAATTCATTATTATGGTTCATGTCTGAAATTAAAATATCAAAACCATTACAGTGGTTAAAAATCATTGTTGCCGTAGATATTTGTTTCATACACTGTTGTAACATGTGAATCTTTTATGAAAATTGTCTAACATTATATTATTAGGTACTTTTTTTAAATGTCAATTTTGGTGACAAGCACCATTATAAAGACATTTTTTACTAGTTCAGATCTCGAAAATTGGTGACAGTATTTACACTGCTGTTTTAAAGTGCATTGTGCAAGTGATGTTCATGGCATTATGAATACATCTTTCAGCTGTCGATTTTCACCCAGTTTTAACCAGAATGGTGACAAGAAGAAAATTGTTCTGTGTGCCAGTGATGTCCACAGATCTAAAAGATGAAGCTGATGGCTATCCCCCTGAGGTTTCTGATTGTCTTTTAAACCGGTGCCACAAGAACTATCACCATTCTGGTTAATGGATCCACTTGTTTCACATGCATTATGCTTAGTGCAGCACATTTCTTGATAATCCTTGCACCTAGGGACAAGACTCGAATAAATGGGACTCTGGCCATAAATCATTGTGCCTGGTCTAATGGAAATGAAGGTTGCTTCCCCTGTCTTCACTTGATTAATCCAAGATTTCTCATTCACATAAACAAAACAACTGACAATGGGTTTTCGGTCTCTCTTTTTTTTTCTCTCTCTCTCATCTCATGAAAAACAAAACACAATTTCAAGGTAATGATTTATGTGGCTGTCAAAAGGACTTGGCTGTAAACAACTTGAGGATTTGTGTGATTTTGCACATATATCTTTGGCATGTTGGCAGTTTGGCTTCTGTTAATGGAAACTCCAAGTCGGTGTTTTATCAAATGTGTCACCTATGTGTATGATTAACTGTGTATTGTCCATAGTGCAGGTGCAGTGTGCAACTTAGTGATCAACAGATGAATTATTGGGTCAGTGGCCTTTGCTCAAAGACCGTGTTATGTGCTGTTTCAGCTTTGGGAGAGAGAGGATATTATTTCATTTCAGTTCAATTTATTTTCATGATCATATCCAAATAAGGTTCAAGCACGCTGTCCTGGGCACACACACCTTAGCTATCTGGGCTGTTTGTCCAGGACAGTGGGTTAGTTATTCGTTGTTGGTGATTATTGAGATAGATAGATGTGAGAGCTGGTACCAGGCTGAGAATCCAGTACCTACCAATCTTATGTACGATGGCTTAACCATGGCATCACCGAGGCCAGTAGTGGATATTAAAGGCTGTTTGTAAATAAATTTTGTAGTCTACATAGCAGAAGTGTTGTTTTTTTCTCTCTCATTCATGACATTGTATTGAATGATAATGTTAGACACCTAATCGCTGTTTAGTCAACAATTTACTGGGGTGTTGTTAAACAGACAGTTTCCTGTAAACCAGATTAATATTGCAATATGTTTTGATATTTTTGTAAAAGAATACAATATGCACCTTTGCATGTTTATGGCGTGTACGTTCCTGAACAACAGACATTGCCTTGAGCACATTCTAACCTTAAAAATAATGTGTTCATATAAATTTCACGACTTGACATTGGGCACAAACAAGACAGAATTTATAGATATGTATTTTTTTCTTCTATTTTACAGTATTTGTTTTTGAGGTGGATTCTGATATATCAAAGGTCATGGTATGTGTTGTCCTGTCTATGATCCCATTATAAAAGTTCCCTTGCTGCTATTTGAAAAGAGTAGCATATGAAGTGGCGACAGCAGATTTCATCTCTCAATATCTATATGGTCCTTAACCATATATCTCACGCCATAAAATGTGTTGAGTGCATCGTTAAATAAAACATTTCCTTTTTCTTCCTAGATGCCAAACATATGTAAATTAATGACTGGTATAACTGCTAGTTGCAGACATAGACTTATGATGTTTTGTGAAATGGGCCCCAGGAGTAGTGGTGGACAATTCTTCAAGATCATGTTGGAGTTGATAAACAAACATGATTCCCTTTTCAAATATATTTGTTTAGTTGTTGTTGTTGTTTTGTATATTTTAAGTATATTTAAAAAAACATTCATCATGGTAAATGTTGACACATAATACAAAAATAAAACGTCTTTAGTATTATATACTTATATAGACTTTAATTATCACAATCTGCAGAATGTTCTGAAGTTAAAGAGAACCAATTTGTTGGGTAATCATTCTCAGAGTGGAAGAAATGTGATATACCTATTTACTTAATGGAGTGTCAAACACTGTTCAGCAAATGGATGTTGCACAAAGCAAATGGTCTGACTGATAAACATAGCTTTGTTTAAGCAAATATTGTCACAACAGTCCTGGCATGCCGGCCATTCAAACCATTTTCCTGATAATTCCTGCAAGCAGTCTATTATAATGTGCCTGTTCTTGCGTACCGAATGCATAGTTTGACTGTCTGATAAAACTATTCATTCGAGATCTCTGGAGATTGGAACACCAGTGTTGTTGCACTATACGGCCATTATTAAACAGTTGCTTATTGAATACATGCGATACATGGTCCAAGAGCCGATACATGGTCCAAGAGCAGGCAAATGAAAGCTATTCGGAATTGTCTGTATAGAGAAGTCCTTTGAGCTTTGCTGCCAGTAATTATGTTTACAAAGCATTTCTTTCCCAGAACAATTGTTGTGTGTGGTTTTTGCGCCTGTGTACTGTGTACCTGTGTATCTGCAGGCAGTTTTAGCAGGTTGTTAACGATGTTTCGTATCAAATGGCACGTAGGCACATACATGTATGTTTTTTACAGCTGTGAGCTTTTAATAGATTAATGATTGTAACAATGTTGAGGGTTTTTTAATAATTAAACAAACATTAAATCGAAGAATATACATTTATTTATTTATTTACTCACTTTCTGTACTTCGTACATATATACTGTAGGTAACTGCATGTTCATTCATTCATTCATTCATTCATTCACTCATTCATTCATTCATTCATTCATTCATTCATGCATTCATGCGTGCGTGCGTGCGTGCATGCATCCATCCATCCATCCATCCATCCATCCATCCATCCATCCATCCATCCATCCATTCAATGTTCCTTAATTATTTTAAATTTAATTTCTTGGCAGTTATTATTTTCAAATCTTCAGTTCAGAAATATTGGCTTTATGGCATTGTTTGAGTTTTTATGGAAATATTTCTCTGATGTCCTCATTGGTTGTGGTTAAATGTAAGAGGTCTTGATCTGCAAAGGACATGAAATGCATGTGCGTGTGTGTGCACTGACCATAACGGATCCCAGGAGAGTGTGTCTCATACAACGCCAATCAATGTGGTCTTCTGTCGTAACCCATACACTGTCTCCAGAGATTTCCACACATAATTGAATTTCTCTGAAGTGCATGGACAACAAAGATCCTGCCCCATTATCACTGAACTGTTGATGCTATTTTTATATTCAAAATTGATTCTTCTCAAAACAAAGAACACATGCATGTTTACAATATTTTTAATACACTAAATTGATGAAAACTTTTTTCTTTCTTTTTTTGTATTAATTTATTTTCATCATGCTTGAACATTTTACAATTAATTTCATTGGTGACTAATCATTTAGGTTCTTGTTTATTAAATTTATTTTATGACTGAGGATCGTTTTTAACTCACTGATTTAAATGTATGTATTTTCCACCAGCTCTGTTTGGGACATCCCATAGTTATCTAACTCACTGATTTGAATGTATGTATTTTGCTCCAGGTCTGTTTGGGGCAGTTTTGTATAATAAATATTGATTGATTAATTGATTGTGAACATGGGTATTATGTAAAGTTGTCTTCATTGGACTCGGAAGTTTTCACTGTTCCATTCAGTGTTCCACAGTTGGGACATTAAAGATCACTGTATGTATTGTCCTGTCTATGGCTAAGTGCAAATAATAGATAACTAGTTACTTTCTTAATAGGAGTAGACTATCTTATATGTGGTAAGGGCAAAGACTATAAATATTTTAGGAACAGGATCAAGGATAAAGGAGCACATATGGACCAACTCCCTGAAAAAGGGTACTTCATTGAAAATTGTACACACATTTTTTTAAAAGGGGCACCATAATATTGTTAAAGGGACAGACCCTAGTTTCAGCCCACAAAAATGCACACTAAGTTTAGTTAATCTACTAACTTGTAACACATTTGGATAAAGTTACAACTGAGTGAAACATGAGTCTGTGACTTTGAAATGGTGAAATACCTTCTAAAAATATACTGAAACTCAACTCCATAACTGATAATTCTCAGACGCACGTGCATTTTTAAACATATGAGAAATGTATTTTGTGATATTAAAAACACCAGGATGACCAAAAACACTTCGAATGTACGGAAATGGATAATCTAAACAATAAAATCGAAATAAAGTATGATTTCAGGTATCAAAAACGGCTCTACGGGGAACAAGTTGTTATTATAAAGGGGGCAATTTTAATAAAACAAATATTGGGGGGGGGGGGGGGTGGGGGCACCTCTCTTGGATACACTCTTATGTGACTGCAGCTGGTTTCTCATCTCTCTCTGTCTTTCAACCAAGTGTTTAAATAATCATCTTATCTTAGACACCAACTAACTGTAGTTTAAAATGTGCTGAGATGGTATTAAAGCAATATTTCAGCCGTTTTTATTGTGAACAGTGCTTCAGAGCAGAATGAGCATGTTTGCTTTAATCTTGCCATCATGTAATAGTTTTTGTACAAATGCTCCTCAGTGGAAAGTATCCTGATTTGATTGTGATAACGGTTTTGAAGTTCTGATGGCGTAAATCACTCGACACAGTAAAGGTGTCTGTGTAATTGGTTTTCCTGTGAATCATCTGTATTGAGCACCTCATCTCCTTTGGTGGGTGCAATACCGCTGATACTGTATGACAACAGGTCATTGAATTTGCCATAAGCACATAACATTGCCATGCTTGATATAGCTTTATATTCCATGCTGTAATTGTCCGAATCTCTTTCTGCACGCTACATTGACTTCTGTCAGACTTGGTCGTATAGCCAGGATACTGATGAGACATCTAGCTCTCGGTGTTCAGTGTTCGGGGTATTAACGGCATGATGTGAGGTCTTCTAAGGTATTAGCCCGTTCACGATGGTGTCTTGTCTTACAGAATTCTTATTTCATAAAAAAAGACAGACCTGATTACTAGGGAATGGCTGCGGGCATATTCCATGCAGTTTGATGGCAGAGATTTTTTTTTTTTTTACGTCAGACTCAGAACATGATTTGGCTCATTGGGTTCCAGGAAATGTGACAGACAGAATGGCATAACCGAAGCCTGTTCGGAAAGATAACTTGTCTCAGAATGACAGATGTATTACCATGTTAACTGTATTAAAAAGTACAGATAAATGAACCCTGTCGATAAAGGCCACCTATAAAATCTACAAGAATTGATGATTAAAATAAGGTATCCTTTTCATATAAATTAAATCCAGACACCAAGCAGCTATATATTTTTTATGCTGGAGTGTAGTTAAATATGCATTCATTCATTCATTCATTCATTCATTCATTCATTCATTCATTCATTCATTCATTCATTCATTCATTCATTCATTCTTTCATTCATTCATTCATTCATTCATTTTTAGTTTTTATGCTGGTATTTTGTTATGCTCATTCATTCATTCATTCATTCATTATTCCATCCATCCAAATACATGTTTGTGACATGGACTAATATTTGAACAGCCTCTTATGCCATGTCATTCTGAATATTTGTTGTTGGTGTAAGGAACACCTTGTAATTCTTTAATGACCATAAAAACTAATGATAATGAAACATGTTTTACATATGTAAAATACACTTAATTATTTATATTTTCAAATACTGGATCATTCATTAACACATTTTCCATTATGAAATTGGAATTTGTTACATGGTCTTTCCAGCAAGTACAATGTAGGTATATTATGTTTGAATTTCACTTGTTGTTTTGCATGAATGAAGTCTGATGTGTTCTCTTTGCTGTTTTCAGTTGACCAAGCTGAAGGTATATGACTGCAGCCAGTACATTACATGTGGGGAGTGTCTGGGTGCCAGGGATCCATACTGCGGATGGTGCACCCTGGAGAACAAGTGAGTATCATCATGTAGTCATAGTCAGCGTGTAGACCCTACTGCCACACTGTCATCTTTATCACCATGTAGTTGGTTACCAATAACAAAATACTGTATTATAGTCACCCAGGATACAATATTAATGTCATATAGTCACCCAGACACGAATACCGTCACAATATAGTCACCAAGACACAAAAACTATCATATAGTCACCCAGGACACAATACTGTCACCATATAGTCACCCAGGACACAAAACTGTCACCAAGACACAAAATTATCATATAGTCACCAAGGACACAATACTATTGTCATATAGTCACCCAGGACATAATACTGTTATTATATAGTCACCCAGGACATAATACTGTTATCATATTGTCACTCAGGACATACTAATCTCATCATATAGTCACCTAGGACACAATACTGTTATCAAATAGTCATCCAGAACATACTAATCTTACTATATAGTCACCCAGACACAAAACTGCCATCATATAGTCAAACAGGACACAATACTATCACTCGGGCACAAGACTGTTATCATATAATCAACTGACACAACATTGTCATCATACAGACTTCCAAAATATAGTACCGTCATTATGTAGACACCCAGGACATTTTACTGTTAAACTACTACCCAATACTCTATCAACCCAATAAGAACATCAGGTATCTTACTGCAGTAATTTCCCAATTTTAAGGCTTTAGTATGGTGTGGGACTGATGCTTATAGGTGCCAGTGAATATATAAGTCATCATTTTTGTTCTTGTGCAGACCTCTGAGAATTGAAAAAGTGCACAAACCATTTATGGGAAGGAAGGAATTTTTTTTTATTTAATGAAGCACTTTTTAAAATTTATTGTTATATAATGTCAAAACAAGGTTAATGATCACACAGATAATGATAACGGAAACCTGCTGCTGCCATGCCATGGGTACTCTTCTTCATTAGCAGCAAGGGATATTGTATATGCAACATCTTACAGACAGGATAGTACATACCACAATTTTTGTTACACCAGTTATGGAGCACTGTCTGGAATGAGAAATAGCCCAGTGGGCTCACCAACAGGAATTGATCCTTGAAAGGACACACCAACAGCAGGCCTTGACCTTTGTTTTTTTCAAGTGACATACAAACGAAATGATCGTTCTTACCATTTTAACTTTCAGAGGTCTGCTTGCATTAATAAAAACTACTTTTTGTTGTTGATTGTTTTAATTTAAGCACATTTGTGGTGGTTAATTGGTATGGTGTTTGTTTCTTTTTAAAATATGTTAGTTTTATTGGTGTCGGTACATAAAACAACTCGATCCTCGTACATAGCATGCGCATGTTCATGTTCGGTTCTAGTTGATTTATCAGATTTTTACATTTATTTTTTATTTGCTTTTTTTTCTTCTTTTTGCATCATACAAGGATGTTTAAGCCAAACATGTAAGTAATGGTGTACCATCAGGTCTGTTGTCTATCTGTAGATATATACCTATATCTCTATCATAATGACGGAAGAACATTTTAGACTGTTACATGTGTTTGTGAGTTTCTAATGCTTGGTGCACACCCTTCTGATTAATGCTGACTTGATTGTCGAATCGGCATTAGCCTGAAAATGTGCTCCTGCACACACCAGCCAATGCGACAGTCTGATTGGGGTAAAACAGAACATTAGACGTGATTGTCTTGTCTTTGCCCTGCACACACCTACCGATTATCTCTTGGTGTGACTGTCGAGTCGGCATTAATCGGTAGGTGTGTGCCAAGCATTACACAACCAGGTAAGAGATAACCCTTTGTAGATCACTATGGTCTAGACTGTTCTGATATGTAATAAAACAATTCTGATTTTATGACATGACATACATCGTAACCATAACATTTAGTCAGTCTGTATGAATCCAGAGGCCGATCGGGGGGGGGGGGGGGGGGGGGCCCCCCCCCTACATTTTGTGTTATAATTTTTTTTTTTTTACTATCCCCATCAAAACCACCTCCAAAGTTCCCTTGGCATTCCACCTCATGTCACTGTGGCCCCCCCTAAATGGATTTTCTGGAGCCACTACTGGAATCCTTCCCAGTGAGAGAATTATTAACTTAGATTTTGAACAAAACTCAACATGCCTAGGGCTAACACAAACATACATGTAGTATATGACTATAGTCTGTCCCATCATTCTATAAAAATGTTTTTTTGTAAATAATTTCAGTTTCATTTGTCTTAAGAAGAAAAGTAAAAGTGTTTTGGAAATAACGAATAAATATTATTTTGGTGTCCAATTTAGAAAACAACCAGCTCAAAAATAAATAACTTGTAGCAAATTCCATAGCATGAAAAAAAGGTGTTCCCTGTGGGACGGACTATAGTATATTCTTTTGTTTTCTATACCACATCACAATGAGTTGTATCACTATAGTATACAGGAATCTATCCTTTTATAAGGTTTTTATTTTCATATATAAGTAATGCTGAATTGTATAAAAGGTAGGGTATAATATTTTGTGTGTTATGTTAATTTATTAAGTAGATATGTTGCTGTAATTCATTTGTTATGGTATATATATATATAAAACATATATTTTCAGTGTTTAGATGTTGTTGTCGTTGGTGTTGTAAACTGCTTCAGTTTGTTTGTGTATTTTACATCTCAGTCATTTTGTGTTGGTTCATCACTTTTGTTTGTGTTACAGTGTATGAAGTAAAACATCTATTTAAAGTCTTTTGGGTAATTGCCAGGGAAGAAGTATAGGTCATCTAGTCCATTACATTTTTTATAATCTAAATCTGCTATTGATCCATTTCATTTATACATCATCCCATCCATTCATCTAGTCCATGCAACCATGCATCCGTCCATCATGTCTGTTCAATTGTCTATTCCATTGTATTACATTTATCCCCAATTCATTCCCTTTTCTCTTTCCATTCATTGGGCCATTAATTTAATATATCTACCCATCCATTGCATTCTATTAATCCATCTGTTTTGTCCATTCCATTTATCTATCCATTCACCCATCCACCCATCCATCCATCCATCCATCCTGTCATCTATCCATCCATCCGTCCATTCATCCTGTCATCCATCCATCCATCCATCCATCCATCCATCCATCCATCCATCCATCCATCCATCCATCCATCCTTTCGTCCTATCATCTATCCATCCATCTATCCATTCATCCTGTCATCCATCCATCCATCCATCCATCCATCCATCCATCTATCCATCCCATCCCTCCCATCCCTCCATCCCTCCATCCATTAATCCATCCATCCATCCATCCTTTCATCCTGTCATCCATCTATCCTGTCATCCTGTCATCCATCTATCCATCCATCCATCCATCCATCCATCCATCCATCCATCCATCCATCCATCCATTCATCCATCCATCCTGTCCTTTCCATCCACTGTACATACTATTCTTCTGCATTACCTGAACCTATTAAAATGTTTCAAGTTCTTGAGAATTTCAACATGACATTTCTTCTATACCCACATTCATCTAACACTTACCTGAACATGTTAAACATTCTAAAAAAGTTTATAGAATCTCACATCTTCACATTCTGACATTCTGCTTGAAGTTTACTTCAAATTGTCACTTAACATTTTCATTACACAGACTTCTCTTGTCATTTACCCATTTTTTCCCCAATACACTTGCTTCGCTTGTGATGAAAAATAATCTTTTGTAAATGCTAGCTCTGTGAAGGATTTTTTCATGTCCAGGATGTCAACGTAACGAGTTTGTCAGTGTAAAGCACTCGCTTACACGTGCCGTCGACATGGGCAGGTATTGTCAGACGTAGCTCTTCTGTGACAAGCCATACTTCACACGGCACAATGATTAAGGCTTTTTTCTCCCTTATCTATTGACCAGACTGCAATATAGTTATTGGTAAAAGTTGTCTGTCAATATTTTATGCCGTAAGTGACAATGTACAGTGATTGAATGACGCCGTTCATTGTCTACAGAGACTTAATGGATCGTACGGAGTGCTAAGTACAAGTTGCTGCAACTTTTCTGTGTCCTTTTCCAATGCTCTTTCTGTCCTAGTGTTTCGGCTTTGTCTTGACTTCTAATTCATTTGCATAACGGGTTCAATTTGTGTGAAAATTTCCACGAGGTTTGGCTCTTTGTCTTTTTAAGTGAACCAGCCTCCTAGCTCAAGTGCGTTCAGGTAATCACACCAATAGTTCGGCTTCCATGTAATGTAATGATTTTTTATTGATTCATGGTTAAAAGGTTAACTTTACAGTAAAATTATGAACTATGATCTGTACCTTGTATTCCCAATAACAAGTAAAAAGTGTTAATCTCAGTTTTTGCTTTCAAGTAAGCATTGCAAAAGCGGCTTACAAAATATCTATTCTAAACGTTTAACAGAAAACAAGGACTACTGATACCTGATGTCATTCCAATCTTCTCGTTAAATAAAACATTTCTTTCTTTTTCTAATATTCTCAGTACGTACAATATACAGCAGATCAAAAACAATTACGTGATTATTTACGAGAAAATTATTCCATATAGGTCACTATTCAAAAGAGTTATAACTCTTTGTCCTTTTTCCTTTTTAGCAAAACAGCAATTTTAATAATGTTTTTATAAAATTGAAATGGCCTTTATTAGAAATGAAAACATACATAGTGTCATCTCCTGATATTTTACTACAACTTGGCAAAAAATCAACACATGTTTTGTCTGGTTTTAACTTTACTTTATTATAAAGTTGGGGTGGGACGTAGCCTGATGCACAGTTGGTCTAGGATCAATCCCTGTTAGTGGCTACATTGGGCTATTTCTCATTCCAACCAGTGTACCACGACTGGTATATCAAAGGCCATGGTATGTGCTATCCTGTCTGTGGGATGGTGCATATAAAAGATCCCTTGCTACTAATGGAAAAATGTAGCGGATTTCCTCTATGACTCTGTAAAAATGACCATATGTTTCACATCCAATAGCCAATGATTAATAAATCAATGTGCTCTAGTGGTGTCGTTATTATTAATTTTTTTTTATAAAGTTAACCTTTAACAGTGAACGAATATACTAATAAATGTAATTGCTGAGGTATTGTAACATTCAGTTGTTAAAACATTTGTGTTTAATTAATGCATTGGTTTTCTTTGTCACAGTACTAATTTACTGGTCAAATCTAAACTGTATCACTCTTAAAAAAAGAAATGAATATCAATGCTAAATGCAAATCATTGGAAATGACTGATAGATATAATTACTTTTTTTTCTTGGTCAGTAAGGTTTTATTGATTAAATTTTAATTCATTCATTAATTCAACTTATTTTCGTGCTTATATCCAATTAAAGTTCAAGCACGCTGTCCTGGGCACACACCTCAGCTATCTGGGATGTCTGTCCAGGACAATGTGTTAGTAGTTGTTAGTGGTTATTATCTTACAAACATTAAACATTAAGTTAAATGTAAAAATATTTTCCATTATATATATTTATACAGGTTCTTTTTTATTAGATATAAATCTAAATTCAAATTACCGAATTCATTTTCTTTGTCATGGTACTTTTTCATTGATTAACTGTCAATTATATTAATTAAGCTACAAAAAAAAAAAAAAAAAAAAAAAAAAAACCTCAATTTATTGTAGAAATATGGTTTACAGATGACTGGAAATGAATCAAAATTAAAGTTAACACATTACTGCTTGACAAAATTAATAAAAATGTCACTTTGGTTTCCAATGATATGCTAAGTGCTGGCAGAATATGTGTTTTACGAACAACAACAATGGCCTATCATGATCTTGTTGTGAGTGCCGATGAATCATGTTTACAGCATGTCACCTGCCCCGATCTTCACAAATCGGTGTTTACAGTGGGCGAAGAGATTAATTGCAATCATGCTTTCTCATTAATTATGAATAGTGACAAAGAATAATAGATTTTTTTTGGTCTGACCCAGTTCATGACATTCTCGTCCTGTTCAACTGATTTCTCATTTGTTTGGAGTAAATTGATTTCTCGCCAGTTTGATTTAGGCAATGTGTTTCAGCAAATAGATGTATAAAGAGATACATGTATTGTCTAGTAATTTTGATGAATCATGCATATTGGTACATACGAGCACTGTGGTAGTTAGGCTTTTTGTCTAAATAGGAATAGAATAGGACATGTTTTATTTAATGACACACTGAACACATTTTATTTTCGGTTATATGGTGTCAGACATATGGTTAAGGACCACACAGATATTGAGAGAGGAAACCCGCTGTCATCACTAGTCTTTTCGATAAGCAGCAAGGGATCTTTTATATGCACCATCCCACAGACAGGATAACACATACCACAGCCTTTAATATATCAGTCATGGTGCACTGGCTGGAGTGAGAAATAGCCCAATGGGCCCACCGACAGGGATCGATCCCAGACTGACCGTGCATCAAGCGAGCACTTTACCACTGGACTACATCCCGCCCCTTTGTCTAAATAGTTATATGGAACTTTCTGTCATTTGGGGCAGGATCTAACTTAGTTTGTGGAGTGCTCGCCTAAGATGCTTTGGTCACAGGATCGAATCCCTTTAGTAGATCCATTGAGGTTTTTTTCCTGTCCCTACCAATGTCCCATGACTGATGTATCAAAGGCTGTGGTATGTACTGTCCTGTCTGTGGGATGGTGTATATTAAAGATCCCTTGCTACTGATAGAAAAATGTAGTGGATTTCTTCTAAGACTATATATGAGAATTACCAAATGTTTGACATCCAGTAGCCGATGATGAATAAAACATCTAGTGGTGTTGTTAAACAAAACAAACTTTACCTTTTTGTGTAATTTTATGTTGATTTTCATGCTGTTATCCAATGAAGGTTCAAGCATGCTGTCCTGGACACGTATCTCAGTTATCTAGCCTGTCCAGAACAGTGGATTAATGGTTAGTTGTTGGTGGCCGTAACCCTTTTCACTGAGCCTTTAAATTTGGTGGGAGTCTAATGGCTTAACCACTAACACTCGGTGGTGTCGTAGTTAAGCCATCGGACATAAGGCTGGTAGGCACAGCCTGGTACTGGCTCCCACCCAGAGCGAGTTTTAACTACTCAACACTACACCCTCTTCTCTCTCATTACCACTAATGACTAATAACTAACTCACTGTCCCAGATATTAGCATGAAAATAAGTTGAAATAAAACTAACACTATACCATCAAGACTGGTTGTAATGGATGACTTTGTTGTACTTAATTTATGAAACTTCAAGCAACCACCTCTGATAAAGTAGTCATCATTATGAAACAACCAGCTTCTTATTTAACCAAATTATCAATCTAGTACATTTTGACCTGTAATAAGCTGTATTGATTTAATATCAAAAGCCATACAAATTGGTGTAGTAGGTTTGAATTCTGCTTTATACGTGTTTTTATCACATATAAATGTAGAAGAAAATCATGATGAATTTTATATTGGTGGGTTTTTTTTCCAGTCATGTGACAAAACTGAGCTGCAGTAGGAAAGAATCCAATCTTTCATTAATATCATTATTCAGTCTTGGTAGGAGATTTTTGTAAATCGTGGGTCGTGATTAAAAGTGACATTCCCCAAGCAGCAGACGCCAACATGCAAATACATGTCGCACAGGATTGTCCTCGCAGTGCAACAGTCATACATTTAGCACATCTTTGCATCTTTTGGAATTTGTTCATGATTTTCTCTGCCAAGATAAATGGTCTTCTCTGAGCTTAGCTAATCCCTCCCTAGAAGGACTATTTATGAGTTCTCTTGCAGCCGCGATGAGCTTGTACTGGAAGGTCAATTTACCAATATTCATACCCATCCCAAGAGTCTTAATAGATCAAACGAACAAGTTGAGAGAAGACCTAAAAACTGGAACAGTTCTCTGATCTGAAATAAGTTAAAACCTGTATCATGTTATAAAATGAACCTGGTTAAAACCTGTACTGTGTTATGAAATGAACCGGGTTAAAACCTATACTGTGTTATGAAATGGACCAGGTTAAAACCTGTACTATGTTATGAAATGGACCAGGTTAAAGCCTATACTGCGTTATGAAATGAACCGGGTTAAAACCTGTACTGTGTTATGAAATGAACAGGGTTAAAACCTGTACTGTGTTATGAAATGAACCAGATTAAGACAAAACTAGGTTAAAGACTGACACAGGTATGAAACTCATTTAAATAGCTGTCTGCGTTTTCCAAACAAATAACCATCATTTATGCATTGAAAAGTAAATCTTTAGAAAAAATCAAGGAAATTGATATAGGAAAGAACCTCAGGCTATGAATAATTATTGTAAAAAAATTGCTTTTTTTGTGCTAAATGATATATTAATGATATCATCATCTATACATATTTGTGATGTGCTATAAATATATAAATATATTTGTGTCTCTGTTATATATTTGTGGCTTCTTTACAAAAGTGTCAAAATAATCTAAATAAATATATATTGGATATCAAATAGTCCTAATTTAAAATGTGCTGAGGTGTTTTTAAACAAATGTTCCTTTCTCTTTCTATATGGCTGCAGAGTCGGATGTTGGTATCTTCTTCTGTAGCTGCTAAATATTTTCATGTCTTGGATTTTTACTTTACTTAGAGGAAACATTTCATTAGAGCTTCTAAATTTTTTAAATTTTTTTTAAATCAACACTTGAAAATTCTTCAAACCCTATGATTTCTTCTTCTTCAACAACTACCATTTGAATGATGACATTTAAAAAAACCTGAAGTAAAATTGGCTTTCGGTATAATTTCGAAGTGAAGGTTTGCTGGATAATTTTACTTCTTGAAAACTGCTTTGCGGCAGGCACTATTTTTGTTCTCAAAAATGGTTCTATATATGTTGTTCAGTTTGCCTCTTGGCTTGCAATAATTGTGTCTTTACTTGATAATTAAGTCGAAGTAGGGATCTTTTAATGATGACCTCGTCTATTTGTGGGGCAGGATTTAGCTCAATCAGTTGAGTACTCGTCTGAGGTTCTGGTGTCGCAAGATCGAACCACCTTGGTGGATCTATTCAACTGATTGGGGTTTTTCTCATTCCAACCAATGCACCACAACTGGTTAAAGGCCGTGGTATGTGCTTTCCCATCTATGCATATAAAAGATTCCTTGCTGCTAATGGAAAAATGTAGCAGTTTTTCTCTGATGAATATGTGTCAGAATTACCACGTGCTTGACATCCAGTAGTCAATAATTAATTAATCGATGTGCTATAGTGGTGTCATTAAACAAAACAAACTTCTTCATTTTTCATCTATACATGAACATGCATATAGCTGTATGGTCTCTGTTTTCACTCTTATCTGCACTGAATTCATCAAGCTTTTCCAATTCCATTCTATTAATTGATTGTGCTTTTACTTATTTCACCCAATGACCCTATTGGGTTTCCTTTAACACTACTGGTTCACCCCTATTCCAATTAGACTTTTTCTCATTCTGTCCAGTGCCAATAGAATGATGGGCTTTTCCCTGTTGTATATTCAAATCCAGTCGATTTATAGTGCTTTTTCTATCTCAGTCAATACTCAGATATGTCTATTGGAAAATGCTTACAAGACTGTTAATTGAGAGTTTAAAAATGCCTTATTAAAATGGATCTGTTGTTATATTTTAGACATTGTGTTATGTTTATACCACATCATTTGTACTCAAATGCCTTTCAATTTGTGGTGTAATTTTAATGGACAAGTTGATTAAGGATACTAATCCTACCAACTACACAATGTAAAGTATTAGTTTACACTATTAACCATATACAGCCTTTCTGCTGATAAATGCGCATTACTACAATTTCTTGTTATTAATCTTGGAAAATCCAATGATGTTTTTCTGGTCATGTTAGTATTTGGTCTTATCCATATGGTTCAACATAACCGAGTTAATAATAATCATACGAAGCACACGTGTAATAACAAATGTAATGACATAACTTGGGGAAGCGACGTCATAAAATGATGTTGCTTCTCCAATCCTAGCTCAGACTGTGCATTTCAAATATGACGTCATTTCGTTGTCTCCTTCTAGTTGTGGCTGAAACATTTTGAGTTGGGTCTTCTTATTCATAAAGAAAACAACAATAATAATATGGATAATAAAGAAATTATTGCATTCATTATTAAACTCGTGTCAGGATTCATGTATTACCCTCGCTCTCGCTCGGGCAATACAACAATCCTGACGCTCGTTTCATAAAATCAGTATGATACACAAGCTTGTATAATAATCTCTATATATACTGATGGAAAGAAATGAGAGAATACATGGTATTGGACACTAAATTTAATTCAATTCTAGAGTAGTTATGTCTGTATAAAATACAGAAATGCAATGTATGACTGAATGTCAGTACTGTGGTATTGATAGCCAGTAACACAGTTGACTTTCTGATGCTCTGGGTGAGGGTTTTGGATGTATTTGATGTTACTATTTATATGTTCCCTTATTTCTTATCATCAGTGTATTACACTAAGACAAAAAAAGAAGTTTTAGCAATTTGGTATACATGCTTAAATAAAACTTGTGACTTTCCAAGTGAAATCAGACACTGGATTTAAATTAATAAATGCCTCATTGTCAGTATAAGTAACAGGAGATTTACAGTACAAAATTAACTGTCACATGATTGAATCTAGCTTGTATTTTACAGTACAATGCAGTATAACAAAATTGCTAAACATTTTTGTCTTAGTATTGTATTTGTAGTAACTCAACATGCATTTTATACTCAACAAAAAGGTACATGTACTTGCATTGTCTGCATTGCATAGGCTTAGCAGCTTTAACAAATGAGGGGTGGGATGTGGCCCAGTGGTAAAGTGCTTGCTTGATACGCGGTCGGTTTGGGATCAATCCCCGTTGGTGGGACCATTGGGCTATTTCTCATTCCAGCCAGTGCACCACAACTAGTATATCAAAGGCCATGGTATGTACTATCCTGTCTGTGGGATGGTGCATATAAAAGATCCCTTGTTACTAATGAAAAAATGTAGCGGGTTTCCTCTCTATGACTGTCAGAAAATGACCACATGTTTGACATGCAGTAGCCGATGATTAATAAATCAGTATGCTCTAGTGGTGTCATTAAACAAACAAAAAACTTTTAACAAATGTACATTCATATCACAGGTATAAATGAGCTTTGTGTTATATATCTACTGTACCACTTGGTGATACAAAAATCTAATGTGTTCTTCATGGTTGTGAAAACATACAGCTAAAACACCAAATGGCTGCCATTTTCTTGTTCTTCAACCTGTTATTTTTTTATTGTTGAAATGTCAACAACTTGGGCAATATGGTCCCTGATCCAGTAAGATGAAACCCCTCACACATGACTTTAATTGCAATGGTAAATAAATGAAAGTCTTGCACGTGTGGAAATGTAATTGAAATATTACGCCATGTCAATATTTGGTGACATCCCATCTCGGTGAACATGTTGGCCTGATGGGCTGAAGCCAGCCACCAGTGGGTGAGTGTATATAACACAGTAGTGAAGTTATCTTCAGCAGTGTCTGCATTATTGGGTGTAAAAAAAAAACCTGAAAGAAATGGTTTATTTAGTGACATATTCAACACATTTGAAATACAGTTGAATCACATTGGCTTGATTCTTGTTTCAACCAGTGCTCCACAACTGGTCAAAGGCTGGTATGTGCTTTTCTGTCTGTGGGAAAGTGCATATAACAGTTCCGTTTCTGCATTAAGAAAATGTAGCGGGTTTCCTCAATTGACTACAAGTCAGAATTACCAAATGTTTGGCATCCAATAACCAATGGTTAACATATCAATGTGCTCTAGTGGTGTCGTTAAACAACACAGAATTTACTGTACTACCCTGTCTGTGGGATGGTGCATATAAAAGATCCCTTGTTGCTAATCAAAAAGAGTAGCCCATGAAGTGGTGACAGCAGGTTTCCTCTCTCAATATCTGTGTGGTCCTTAACCATATGTCCGACGGCATATAACCGAAAATAAAATGTGTTGAGTGCATCGTTAAATAAAACATTTCCTTCCTTCCTTCCTTCCTTTATTCAGCCATTGAAACTGGGTGTAAGCTGATACCAAGAAATGAACCCAGTGAATATCAGCTTTAAGTCTAATAACTTTAAGAAATATAACAAATTATAAAATTTGTGTACAAATTTCAGTGGAAAAAACAACAAAAACAACAAAACAAAACATTAATATTTTTTTTTTATGTATATACAATGTATATCTATATGTGCATATTTATTTTCTATGCATATATTTTAGTCTTCTGTATTTAATTTCTATGCAAGGGTGGGACGTAACCCAGTGGTAAAGTGCTCGCTCGATGTGCATTTGGTCTGGGATCAATCCCCATCAGTGGGCCCATCGGGTTATTTCTCGTTCCAGCCAGTGATCCATAACTGGTACAACAAAGGCCATGGTTTGTGCTATCCTGCCTGTGGGAAGCACAAAAAAGATCCCTTGCTGCTAATCAGAAAGAGTAGCCCATGAAGTGGCGAAGGCGGGTTTCCTCTCAAAATCTGTGTGGTCCTTATCCATATGTCTGATGCCATATAACCATAAATAAAATGTGTTAAGTGCGTCGTTAAATAAAACATTTCTTTCTTTAACCATAATGTCCAACGCCATATAACTGTAAATAAAATGTGTTGAGTGCATCGTTAAATAAAACATTTCTTTCTTTTTAATTGCTATGCTGCATTTCTAACTTGTGATTTATAATTTTATTATCATTCTCTCAGAGTTGGTTGGTTAAGATGATTTGGTTTAGAGTGACAGTTAGCTCTGTTGCATTAAATTACATCAGAACACAATATTTTCACGTCTCCGTTCTGACGGGGGAAATTATCATCGGTTAACAAATGTCAACAAAAGTTGGCATCATGTCAAAAAATCTCAAGTCATCATTTTCTGTGTCATTATGTGGCAAAACATTACATGGACTATGAATCATTGGTAATTATATAGGGATCATTTATTAAATCATTTTTCACATTATCAATACTTGGCTCCATGCAGCACATGATGTGAGTCAATACAGAATTGTGTTTGTTTTTTCAAGTGTCCATTTGTCTTGACAGTCTGGCAGTGTCAGCATTTGGTTTAACTTCGGTTTAAAGTTTTGTTAAGCATCCATAAATTATCACATTTTTTAAATTGTTCCTTGGTTCCTGTTTGGTTAACATTTTGTTAAAAATCCATAAATGATTACATTTTTACTTTTATTTTTACGTTTTTTTTCATCAGAAGAACCAGAAATGCATTGGATTTGCTCAACAAAAACCCCCAGACTATTTAAGCAAGGATGATTAAAAATTGTAATTGCTAAACATAGATTGCATTGCCTAATCAGTAGGGTCGGTTCTTTCGATTACAGTATATTTGATATGTGGTAGATTTTCTGGGGTTTTTTTTCCAGACTAATGTTAATATTGCATAGCATCATTGAAAGGGAGTTATAATTTTAATAAGAAAGATTTAATCAGTGTTTTTCTAATAACAAACGACTATGCAATGAAACCTGTGATAATATGTATAAAAGTGGTTGTTTAATATAGATCAATTTTTAATACATTAGATTTGTTAGGAAAGTAAGATGGTGGCCACTTGAGCATGTTTGGTTGTAATAAAGAAAATATTGGTGAGTCACTGACCCCCCCCCATCCCACTCCCTCCCTCCACCCCACCCCACCCCAACCCCCCACCCCCCACCACCCACCACCCACCCCACACCCCTCTGCCACGCCACTAGGCTGAAAATGATTGCAGTGAAAATGCTGGTGCAGTTTGTATTCATTTGTTGCATTTATAACTGTTGCATCCTTAAAGACATTAACAAGGCGGTGTGCCAATAATAATGGCTGATGACGTCTAATTGCCTCGGCCTGCATATCTGCACTAATTAATCCAGCATGCTACGGGGCGGGCTATTAAGATGGCTGATTCTCCGTGCTGTAATCCCATTTCATATAATAAATCTCATTTCAAGAGGCAAGTCATTCAGTCGCTGAAACCATTATGATTGTTTATGTCATTTTTCTAAATTCCGGCATCAATCACTGGGGTATGATTCATGAATTTTGATCAATTTTCACTTGATCTTTGGCCAGCGTTTGCTAAAATGTTCACCAGTTGCTGCCATGCCATTTGAAAAGGCTGCTCTTTACAACAGGGTATATAACAAGTTGGGTAATTGGTTGGTAATTTAAATATGTACATTTACTGTTTGAAATAGCTGTATATGTATGTAGTTTTCTCTGCGTGAATGTTTATCATCAAAATGGCAGAACATTTTAGACTAAATAATATTAGCTCTTTATTATGCTGGTTTACTAGAGGTGGTTGTTTGAAAGGTCTTTATTACTAAATAGGCAGGAATTCTGTATGATGAGTGTTCTTATATAGGTGAATAGTATTCCTTCTGTTCCAACTTTGTGAGTAAAAGGGGTGGGATCTAGCTCAGCCAATAGAGCGCTCACCAAAAGAAACACCACACTATACCCATTCTCAGATATTTTTCTTATTCCAACCAGTGCCCCACAACTGGTATATCAAAGGCCTTAGTATGTGCTATCCTGTCTGTGGCATTGTGCATATAAAGATCCCTTGCTACTAATGAAAAATGTTGCAGGTTTCCTCTCTAATACTATCTCAAAATTACCAAGAGTTTAATATCCAATAACCAATGATTAATAAATCAATATGCTTTAGTAGTGTCATAAAACAAAACAATTCATATTCATCTCAATGCATGTTGAATTTTTTCATGAATGTGACATGACAAAGTATTTCTTTTATTCATCGAATCAGTTGTGAGACATTCAATTCCATTGAATTGTTCTTGTCTTCCCCACAGAATGCTTTTTAGTATTTCAGATTAAAAGTATCATATTTTAGAACACTATCTTTCTATAAGCTAACTCTGTTTTGAGGACAACCTTGTATAAATACTATTGTTTTTTTTAGTTCATTAGAGATCATTAAATTTTTCTAAAAGCATCCTCTAGAATTTTATCTCTTCTGCTACATGAGAGACACTAATGGAGTAGTTTATGTTCATTTTTAAAAACCATCTGCTGATGTTACAAGCTTACTGTCAATTATATGGTGTTTTGAAGGATTTTCTTCAGCAGTGATCTGCTTCTAAGAAATAAAGCAAGATATACTGTCATGCACATTGACATAAGGTTAACAATTCGGTGTCAGTTTTTGTTGTTTTTATCCATGACTTACAGATCAGAGGGGGTTTTGTCCTTGACAACTGATTCAGCTTGTTTAATACTCATAATGGAAAAAAACCCATTAGCTTGGAAAATATTTCACTGATGTATACATGTAGAGGAACCATGACAGTTGGCAACAGTAAACTTCATCATCATTCTATTTCATGATCATTCTATTTTGTTAACTGTGAATAAATGACAAAGTGTAATTTATTATATTCTAGGAAATAGTTTATGCATGCAATACGTCCATTAATTATAACTGTATCTCACTTTGTAATTTTCAACAGGAAAAGAATACTAAGTCTTCCTTTATTGCTAACAGTAACTTGAAGCTTTTGCACAGTTGTGAAAAGTATTAAGAAAAAATGTGTAATAACAATTAGATTGTCTCACACCTTGACTTATGTAAAGTCTCATTCTGCTTGCCAGCTATTTGAAGTGTTCAATGGGCCATGCAAGTCTTCTTGTAACTGTGGATAACCAAGAGGCAGAGACATTTGTCAGATTCTTCAAGTGCTGGCACCTGATAGCATGTGTGTAGGTGTAATGCTGTAAAAACTCTTAATACCTGTAGAGAATGTCGGTGAATTCTACTGGTGTCAGTATAATACTTTCTACACAGGTCCATTACTTTTTGCCTCACTTTTACAGTAAAAAGGCCAGATATAGGTATTACTTTTCTTAATGCAGCAAAGGATCTTTTATATGCACTTGCCCACAGACAGAAAAACACATACCATGGCCTTTGACCAGTTGTGTGGCAGCAATGAAGGCATAATTTGTTTAATTAAAGTTTAACATTAAAGTTTTGCGTTTAGATCAGTTTCTCACAAACTTTAAATTCTAGGTCATTGAAACTTGGTTTATAGTTGCACCCATAGAAAATCTTTGTAGGTGAGACATTTAATTCTGCAGAATTCTTGTACTTTATTTTTCTTCTTCATATCCAATTACTGCCCTGGACACACATCATAATTTTTGCATTTACCATAGTTCGACACCAAATAGATGATGTATTTTTCATGCTGGGGTGTCGTTAAACATTCATTCACTCAATCATTCATTTGGACACACATCAAAGCTACTGGCCCTGATCATGTATACATGTAGGTTAAGTCATTGGGCTGGTAGGTAATGGGTTCACATCCTGGTTTACAATTTTCAAAATGAGGGTGGTGTGAAATTTGATTTTATATTTTATATTTTCTGGACATTGAATAGGCTTAAAGCACAAAAATGTTGAGTAAAAACCCACAACCTATTAGGCCTTTATCGTTGGGATAGGGAGGGGATACATTATCTAAGGTTTATTTTATTATGACCTAATACCATTAATCATAACAATTTTTCCCATACTTTTTTTATCTTGGACATACATGATAACCTAGATGACACATATGATTTATGATTCTACAGAGATGGTATATTTTTATTCCCTATAAAACAAGTCCAGTGTTTTTTGTGGGGTTTTTTTTTGCTTATTTGAAATAGCATTCAAGATAATACTTCTTTTTGAAATTTAAAGCTGGAGTGCCGTAGATATTTTTATTATTTCGCAATTTTTTACTGTAGCACTTAAGATATTTTTTTTTCACTGTGGGTTTATTTATAAATGTTAGATCAAAATTGTCAATTACAAAATTGATTATTGTGCTACTGAAATAAGTTTCATTATGACATTCTGCAATTTTTCTCTCTGTTTTTTTTTTTTGACCATGCATGTGACATTGTACATATAAGGAAACACTGCTTGAGAACAAAAGTACAATTACTGGAAAATTACATGTTCTCAGAACAACTAAATCAATACCTTTCATAAACTTGACATTGCAGAGTAAAAAACACATCATAGATTTCTTTTGACTTTCAAGATATATTTTATCTGAAATTTCTCATCTTGGCCACACACAGTTTCGAATGTACTTCATTTGTGAGCTTAGTTTATAAAACTGGAATAATCTAACTGATTAATTTATCTTTGTGCTGGCAGATTCTCCTCAGAGATGTTTTTTTGTTTTGTTAAAACTCATAGTTCTCCAAGACCATGCTTTTTTAGGGTTAAAAACAGAGTAGACAATTTGGCAACAGCCAGAATCTCAAACCATGCAGCACAATTGCAATTTAATTGACATACATAAAAATTAGCTGGGGCGTCACTGAAAATTGTTCTGTACTTTAACTGGAAGATTTTTATTGTTAGGTTAATGAAAGGAAACGAATCTTGTAACAAAATTCTAGCACATTGGGTTTTTCTTCAACGTATGTTAGGCATGAAGTATATGGTAATTGGTGTAAAATTCGAAAATTGGTTTTAGTTTTTACTGTAAACCACCTTAAGCTAAAAATTAATTAAATTGGTGTCTTTTTTAGTGAAAGAGTAACATCTTGAGGGGAAAAAATAAACACTGCCAAATGCATTGTAATTGTAAAACGTAGTCTAAAGTGTCAGGTGGGATTTAACTCAGTCGGTTAAACGCTCGCTTGAGGTGCTTGCGTCACAGGATCAAACCACCTCAGTGGATCTGTTCAACTGATTGGAGTTTTTCTTGTTCCAACCAGTGCACCACAACTGGTCAAAGGCCATGGTATGTGCTTTCCTGTCTGTGAGAAAGTGCATATAAAAGATCTATTGCTGCATTAAGAAAATGTAGCGGGTTTCCTCTATTTACTACGAGTCAGAATTACCAAATGTTTGACATCCAATAGCTGATGAGTAATATATCAATGTGGTCTTGTTAAACAAACACAAACTTGACTTTACTTTTAGTCTAAAGTATAAAAGAAGAAACCTGCAGCCTGTATGCATGTTCTTACCTATCGCCATTGCCTTTGATCATGCCAGTCATGAAACGCCAGTTTTAGTAGGAAGGAAAGGAAAGAAAGGAATGTTTATTTAATGACCCCTGAATACATTTTAAGCTGCAGCTGTATATAGCATTTGTGGGACACAAACTGGAACAGGAAAAAACTCAAGTCCATTGATGGTGATTGATCCTGCGACCCATCACATCTCAGGCAAGAGCTCTACCACTGAGCTACATCAGGTGATTAGTCACAGTGGCTAACAACCATGGTATTCACTGAACGGGGTTGTCCTATGATCCTTCACATCTTAGAAAAGTGCTCCACTACTTAATTATATAACATTTGTTTTGTTTAACTATTCCAGTAAGAGCACCTTCATTTATTAATCATCGGCTATTGGATGTCAAACATTTGGTAATTTTGACATGTAGTCTTACAGAGGAAACCCACTACATTTTTCCATTAGTAGCAATGTGTCTTTTATATGCACCATTCCATAGACAGGATAGCACATACCATGGCCGTTGATGTACCAGTCATGATGCACTGGCTGGAGCAAGAAATAGCTCAAATAGG
This sequence comes from Gigantopelta aegis, assembly GCF_016097555.1. Taxonomy (NCBI): domain Eukaryota; kingdom Metazoa; phylum Mollusca; class Gastropoda; order Neomphalida; family Peltospiridae; genus Gigantopelta; species Gigantopelta aegis. The sequence continues at coordinate 82,267,719 of NC_054701.1, forward strand.
CCCACTGACAGGGATTGATCCAGGACCGACTGTACATCAAGCGAGCGTTTTACCACTGGGCTACGTCCCGCCAACTACACCAGTAAAGCACATTGATTAATTATTAATCATTGGCTATTGGATGTCAAACATTGGGTAATTGTTAATCATTGGTGATTGGATGTCAAACATTGGATAATTATTAATCATTGGCTATTGGATGTCAAACATTGGGTAATAATTAATCATTGGCTATTGGATGTCAAACATTGGGTCATTATTAATCATTGGCTATTGGATGTCAAACATTGGATAATTATTAATCATTGGCTATTGGATGTCAAACATTGGGTAATTATTAATCATTGGCTACTGGATGTCAAACATTGGGTAATTATTAATCATTGGCTACTGGATGTCAAACATTGGGTAATTGTGAAACGTCTTCAGAAATTTTTCATTAGCAGTATAAGGTCTTTTACATATACACTTTCCCATAAACAGGACACCACATACCAAAATTTTGATATACCAGTCATTGGACATTGTTTGGGATAGAAAATAGTTCCACTGAAGGGTTTGAATCGTACAACCAAAGTAGGGTCTCCATGGACTTGAGTACCTGACACTTACACTAGATGATAATAAGACTAAGGAATAAAGTAAAATAGCACTATATGCATTTTAATTCCATCACTGAAGATGGATGCTAAATCATGCCATTGTATTGCATTCCACACATTCAACTTTTGTTTTTCATGCATGTCTCATAGCCCTATAATGTTACTGGCAGCAAACATGTAGTGAAATGACGTAAAAAAAAATTATACTAATTAAGTGAGATTGCTCTTCCTTGCATGGGTACTCGAGTCCTGTGAACAGACTCAAGTCTTGCTAGATTTGGCCCATGCCTGAGTACTCTAGAAGACACTGGACCAAAGCACTCTGTTGACAAACTAGATTCCATCTCTAATTACATCCAGCTTCCAATAGATTATGGATTACAAAGTTTCCTCATAGTTAAAACATTACCATATCTTCTTACATTGATCTTCAAAAAAATTATCTTATTATTCTGCATCCGAGGATTTTGGCGTCACATTCTTCATGGGCTTAGTTTAATATGTTTCAATAAGCTAATAAATTACCGCCTTTTTCACCAGATAGTCCTATGTGGTTAATTATGTAATAACGGTAAAATTACTTTGAGTGAGAGAAAGACATCCTTTAGCCATAACTGTCATGGAAAAAAGAGATTGTACAGAATTATGTGATTTGCTGGCATCACAAATCAGCCGAGTTGGAGCTGCTAGCCTTGTCTAGTATGTCATCAGTTTGGGTGTTGATTTACACAGCTGGGAGCCATGTTGACAGTAATGTTGATGACAAAATGCCACAACATACCACTTTGTTTCACTGGGCTGACTCTACAGATGTGTGCTTTTCTCATCCTGCCATAGTTGGCCATAATTGGACACTAAAATGTATGGTGGAGTATTTTGCAGCTGAAAGATCTTTTAAAACGTTCTCAACATGTTGTGGTCAGATTGGCGTATTAGGTTGCAGAGTTGGGTGTGGGACTAGGCCACTATGGTGGATGGTATAAAAAGTAATTTTAAACTGATAAAAAATATACATTGTGTATTAAAACGTTAAAAAGTGTTATCACATATTTGGAACTTATTCAGCTGTAATAACCATTGCCTGCTAATAACACAAAATATACTGATAGAAAGAAATAAGGGAACACTTGGTATTTTTGACCTAATACCAGTCACCAATAACGTTGTAATGTGTGAATAAAGTACAAAGATGTAATATGGGATTCATTGTCATTAAGGTGAGATTCAATGTCGGTAACGAGGTTAACTTCCAGACAGTATAAATGAGGCTTCTGGTCACAGTCATTCTTTCCTGTTTGTGTTGGTGTGATCCCGTATTTCTTTTCATCAGTATATGTTACTTAGGTTTGTATGTAGCCAGATCTGGATAAAATAAATTATTAAGTAAGAGGCAATATTTTGATACGGTAACAGCTTTAATTGACTCAGTGTAAACACAAGAACTAATATATTGTGTTTCTATTTATCTGTTTTGAGCCTGTTTGGCATGGTTTTAGGACAGTGATCTGTACCATTTTGTGTGGGTTTTTAGTTACTATGTTAGGGCAATGAACTGTGGTGGGTGTTTTCTGTTTTGTTTGTCGAATAGATTGCTAAACTATAAATACACCAAGAAAATAATAGTCTGCACTTTGAAGAGTCTTCGAAAATAGTCATAGGTAACTGCATCCTGAAGTGCAATTAAGTTATTCCCAGAGTCGTGGTAAACTGCTGTAGATATTTCTGGATTGATTCTTTAAATGGTTGCCATTTTCCTGGCAATATCATATTCTAACTGGTGCCGTTCTGGAACTATACATGTGCGTACACAGAGCATGTATCCCGGTATTTTCTACAACTTGATCTTGTGGCAGTTCTAAATATGCAACTGCCATTTATTCTGTCAGTTCCTGCTTTGAAATCTTGAAAAATTGCCAATATTTGTCAGATTCTGCTTAAAGCATATCACAACTGCTGTAAGATATAATTTATAAAACTAAAGGTCAGATAAATATTCTACACTTTAAAAAGCCCACAAAACCACAATGTCATTAAAGAGTAGACTTAAAAAGCCAAAAAGGAATTTAAATGTATATTGCATATCTTTACTTTTTGCATCTGGCTATCCAGAAGCGGGATCCAGGACAGTCATGTTCGAAACCCTAGTGGCATATGAACATGTTAAAATATATTGGACTGGGCTTTTTGCATTTATGTTTTTTTTAGATTTTGAAACTGGCTGTTCAAGACCTCAAGGCTAACCAGTAATACTATTAAATGTAGTGGCCCTTTCTGTACAATCTGCATCCTTTTGTATACATAAAAAACATCAATGGTGCGCTTTATAAAGTGTCCCTTATAAAGAGGTGATTTTTATATAAGGTGCCATTTATACATTTGACTGTATTTTCATGTGTAAATAACACAAATGTGATTTTCTGCACTATGCGTTTTAAGTTTTTGCCAAACATCCATATCTGGTGAACTATATATGACAGAGCTAGCATGTTTTCTGCCAAAGTCATTTGAGAAAAAAAGAAGAAGAGAAAAACGTTGCGAATATCTTGAAAGTGCTTGCCATAATGTGTGGAATGCTTTCGAGCCATTCTTTCATCACACTAGCAGTGTTTTGCTGATCATTTTAGTTCCTAACACTTGTTTGGGTAGGTGTCATTCCCATCAGAACGAGGCGGTGTGTGTTGGAGATGGATTGTAACAGGTGAAAACTGGAAATATACTAATGTCCAAAAGAAACTATACTCAAGATTTTTTTTTAGAATACTGAAAAAAAACCCAACTATGTTGCTTGTTTAAAAATATATATATTCATGCGAATGGTCTTTTTGGCATGTTATGGATAAAATTTCATTCCATAAAAGCACAAACATATTTAACCACAATTTCATTTCCTTTATCCAAATTATAAAGGAATTTAAATCAATTTTTGTTGGTACAGTTTCTTTTGGACATCGGTATATATTTGTTTTCTCTGTGATGTAAAGATAAATGATTTTTCACCATTTCTCAAACCAATTGAACTATGTTGTTCTTGCTCATGCTTCCTTTGAAACGGTGTTGTTTGTATAAACCAATACACTGTTTTTGAAAACATATAAACACAAGAGTATACATGCAGAAAGCTTCAGTACAAATCTGCTATAAGAAATATCTGCCATATTGATTTTATAATATTTTTCTTTCTCCAGTTCCTGAATGGAAAAACATTTGGGTTGTTTACAGAATACAAGATAAGTGAGTCTGTAATGTATACATAAGGGAAACTGTTGTTTTGCTAATTATGTTGTCATATATGAAAATAAAACTTAATGGTTACAAAACATCAAAATAAACATGTGCTACAGACAATTTGATTACTTTACTGCACATTCTCACATATAAATTATTAATTAAATTATTAATTATTATAAGTATTATAATTATTATAATTATTAAATTATTCATACCTTTTGAAATATTGTTACTCATCTGAACATGTAAATACATATAGCCCATAGATACATCTACAACTAATACATTGAAGTCTGTGATATATCCTGAACATGTAAATACATATAGCCCATAGACACATCTACAACTAATACACTGAAGTCTGTGATATATCCTGAACATGTAAATACATATAGCCCATAGACACATCTACAACTAATACACTGAAGTCTGTGATATATCCTGAACATGTAAATACATATAGCCCATAGACACATCTACAACTAATACACTGAAGTCTGTGATATATCCTGAACATGTAAATACATATAGCCCATAGACACATCTACAACTAATACACTGAAGTCTGTGATATATCCTGAACATGTAAATACATATAGCCCATAGACACATCTACAACTAATACATTGAAGTCTGTGATATATCCTGAACATGTAAATACATATAGCCCATAGACACATCTACAATTAATACACTGAAGTATGTGATATATCCGGAACATGTAAATACATATAGCCCATAGACACATCTACAACTAATACATTGAAGTCTGTGATATATCCGGAACATGTAAATACATATAGCCCATAGACACATCTACAATTAATACACTGAAGTATGTGATATATCCGGAACATGTAAATACATATAGCCCATAGACACATCTACAACTAATACATTGAAGTCTGTGATATATCCTGAACATGTAAATACATATAGCCCATAGACACATCTACAACTAATACACTGAAGTCTGTGATATATCCTGAACATGTAAATACATATAGCCCATAGACACATCTACAACTAATACATTGAAGTCTGTGATATATCCTGAACATGTAAATACATATAGCCCATAGACACATCTACAACTAATACACTGAAGTCTGTGATATATCCTGAACATGTAAATACATATAGCCCATAGACACATCTACAACTAATACATTGAAGTCTGTGATATATCCTGAACATGTAAATACATATAGCCCATAGACACATCTACAACTAATACACTGAAGTCTGTGATATATCCTGAACATGTAAATACATATAGCCCATAGACACATCTACAACTAATACATTGAAGTCTGTGATATATCCTGCCCTTGTCTATAAATAACAGTGAAACTCCTCTAAATTGGACACTCATGAGACCAACTCAAACATTCACTTTAGAGAGGTTCTGTTCTGTACTAATGTTTAAAAAGGGACCGTGAAAAACTTCATGTTTTAAGGGAGTTCACGTTATCAAGGATCCAGTTTTGAAAGACACTTTGATGTTAACGATTATGAATATATGTTATATATATCCAATGGGTTTCTAATATTCTAGACTTAAGTTAATCAATCAAAGACGGGTGGGACATAGCCCAGTGGTAAAGCGTTTGCTTGATGCATAGCCAGTCTAGAATCGATCCCCATCGGTGGACCCATTGAGCTATTTCTAGCTCCAGCCAGTGCACCACGACTGGTATATCAAAGGCCATGGTATGTGTTATCCTGTCTGTGGAATGATGCATATAAAAGATCCCTTGCTGCTAATCTAAAGAAGTAGCTCATGAAGTGGCGACAGCAGGTTTCCTCTTTCAATATTTGTGTGGTCCTTCACCATATGTCAGATACCATATAACCGTAAATAAAATGTGTTGAGTTCATCATTAAATAAACCATTTCCTTCATTCCTCTCAATATCTGTGTGGTCCTTAACTATATGTGTGAAGCCATATAACCGTAAATAAAATGTGTTGAGTGCATTGTTAAATAAAACATTTCCTTCAGTCAAAGAAGGCATCTACTGAAGGTATTCAATCTTTCGACCTCATCACCTCCAGCGAGTGCCCTTGGGACTGAGCTATATCCCACCCCTCGTGGACATTATCATAACCTTGTCAAAACATCTTTTAGGCTCCCTTGTACAGAGATACAATTTTGAATATCTTAATGGCTTCGTTGTTCAGATTGACATTCAAGTCAATGGTAGCATTCCTTTGCTTTGTACAGTATTTCTTTGTTTTACGAGCAGTGAACTCGAGAACATACATACAACTTGACGTTTGAATTTTCACTTAAATTATTTATGATGCTCTAGCAAATACAATTGTGTTATTCTGTTTACATAATTGATGGCACATGTTTCTACTAGAGGAATTAAAATGTCAAAGCCAATGTTCTCAAATGGAAGATACTTTGTGGCAATAAAATATTTAAGAGCATAGTCAAATGTGTTTTATGCAGCTACATGTACTTTGAGGAATATTCAAATGCATCCTTGCAAGAGAGCTGGATGCAAAACATTGGTAATTCTGCTTCAGTGGTTAAACCATTTCACTTAAGGCTAGTAAGTACTGGGTTCACATCCCAGTACCGGCTCATATTGAGTGAGTTTCAGTGGCTCAATGGCAAGGTTTAAGACCAATAAATTGACTTCTTTCACACCAACAACAAACCACTGTTCTGTACAGACAGACCAAATAGCTGCAGGTGTGTGCCCAGGACAGCATCTTTCACACCAACAACAAACCACTGTTCTGTACAGACAGACCAAATAGCTACAGGTGTGTGCCCAGGACAGCATCTTTCACACCAACAACAAACCCCTGTTCTGTACAGACAGACCAAATAGCTACAGGTGTGTGCCCAGGACAGCATCTTTCTTTCTGTACAGACAGACCAAATAGCTACAGGTGTGTGCCCAGGACAGCATCTTTCACACCAACAACAAACCACTGTTCTGTACAGACAGACCAAATAGCTACAGGTGTGTGCCCAGGACAGCATCTTTCACACCAACAACAAACCACTGTTCTGTACAGACAGACCAAATAGCTACAGGTGTGTGCCCAGGACAGCATCTTTCACACCAACAACAAACCACTGTTCTGTACAGACAGACCAAATAGCTACAGGTGTGTGCCCAGGACAGCATCTTTGGACCTTAATTGGATATAAACTTGAAAATCAAGTGAAGTGAATAAATGAAATGAATACTAGTCAGCTTGTACATTATTAGATGATGATGCCATTTCTTGAGTGTTAAAATAACTGTATAAGAGTGGGGTCTAGCTTAGTCTGTAGAGCACTTACGTCAGATGCTTTGATCCATTGATATACTGATGAAATAAATAAGGGAACACATCAAATTGTAGACCAAATTTAATTAACAACTAGCATAGTAATGTCTGTATTTCATACCAAGTTGTAATGTGGGACTAAATGTCTATAGTGTTGAATGAGCTGCCTATGTGTTCCCAGTCAACTTCGGACAATATGAATTGATTTTTGATGCAGTCATTATTTCTTGTTGCTATCTGTGTGATCCGTTATTTCTTTCCATCAATATATATTGAAGAATTTTGTTGTGCAAGACCTTCATTAATGCTTACTATTGGTTAAAAATGTACAATAACAATTTGTTGGTAGGTCTAGCTCAGTCGGTAGAGCTCATCTGAGGTTAAAACTGTACAATAACAATTTGTTGGTAGGTCTAGCTCAGTCAGTAGAGCTCATCTGGGGTTAAAACTGTACAATAACAATTTGTTGGTAGGTCTAGCTCAGTCGGTAGAGCTCATCTGAGGTTAAAACTGTACAATAACAATTTGTTGGTAGGTGTAGCTCGGTCAGTAGAGCTCATCTGAGGTTAAAACTGTACAATAACAATTTGTTGGTAGGTCTAGCTCAGTCAGTAGAGCTCATCTGGGGTTAAAACTGTACAATAACAATTTGTTGGTAGGTCTAGCTCAGTCGGTAGAGCTCATCTGAGGTTAAAACTGTACAATAACAATTTGTTGGTAGGTGTAGCTCGGTCAGTAGAGCTCATCTGAGGTTAAAACTGTACAATAACAATTTGTTGGTAGGTCTAGCTCAGTCAGTAGAGCTCATCTGAAGTGCTTATGCTGTAGGATTAAACCACCTCAGTGGACCCATTCTCCAGTTGTTTTTTCCCCACCCCAGTATTTCACACTGGTGTATCAAAAGCAATGGTATGTGCTGTCTTGCATGTGGTAAAGTGCATATAAAAGACCCCTTATTGCTAATGGAAAAATGTAGTGGATTAATATTCCTTTCCTTTGCTTTCATTTGTAAATCTTACATGTTGATTTCCCACCAAGATGTCAAATGACATTACTCATATACTCTATCTGTTACTTTTTTTATCATTCCATTCTGCTTTAGTACTTCGCTAGAGCTGCTTGATCTCACAAGATGACCAATTGCATGGAAATGACACCACAAACAGTGATTTATTATTGAATAATTGTCAAATTTTCATACGTAAACCTTTTTATTCCCCATAGGGAAATGCAGATCATATTTAGGACAAAAACAATTCATGCAATTTCCAAGCCCTTCATGCCCGAAGACTGTTTTATGGAGAGAAGATCATTTGCAATTTCCTTGGCCCGCTTGTTTCGTTGGCAGAATCAATCACTGGTGATGTTTTTGCAGTGGAATGGATTCGTTATGAAATTATTGGCATCAGGAGATGGATGGTCAGGAAGTCAACACCAGTTGAGAAGAGACGAGAATTATGTCTATGTTATCTTATTGGCGTCCGGCGTGCTCGCATGATTGGCTTGTGGTTTTTCACAAAGGACTCAATCATACCGGCACAGAGCAAGCTTGAGACGTCTTTCAGGTTCATGTGTTTCGTAGTGCAATAGGAATTAAAATTCTTGATTGTAACCGATTCACAAGAATAAAAGACTTGTTGCTTTGTGATGTGTAATACATAGACAGAACCACATACCAGTTGGTTTGCCAAGTTTATAGTTTATAGTGCACAATAATATACCACGAGTGGTATAAATCTCACGCACTATAAACAAGTGCAATAAATAACATGGCAAAACAACTGGTATATGGTTCTGTATTTATTATATACAATCTTTCCATATTTGACCGGCCTCGGTGGCATAGTGGTTAAGCCATTGGTCTACAGGCTGGTAGATTCGGATCCCAGTCGAGGCATGGAATTTTTAATCCAGATACCGACTCCAAACCCTGAGTGAGTGCTCCACAAGGCTCAATCCACTTGCACCGGCCAGTGATCCATAACTGGTTCAACAAAGGCCATGGTTTGTGCTATCCTGCAGTGCGGTGCGGTGCGGTTTTCCTCTCAAAAAATCTGTGTGGTCCTTAACCATATGTCTGACGCCATATAACCGTAAAAAAAATGTGTTGAGTGTGTCGTTAAATAAAACATTTCTTTCTTTTTCTTTCTTTCCATAACATGATTAACAAAAGTTTAATTAAATAACACAACTTACTTCGTCTGAAAAGTTGGATGAGTTTTATGCAATTGACAGAACACTTGGTTAGGAACATGATGTCATTCGGGTGAAGAGGACTGGCCCAGAGGTAAAACGCTCACTTGATGCATGGTCAGTTTAGGATCGATCCCCATCGGTGGGCCTTTTGGGCTATTTCTCGCTATAGCCAGTGCACCACGACTGGTATATTAAAGGTCATGGTATGTGCTATCTTGTCTGTGGGATGGTGCATATAAAAGATCTCTTGCTAATAATGGAAAAATGTTGCAGGTGACTGTGTCAAAATGACCATATCTTTGACATCCAATAGCCGAGTGGTGTCATTAAATAAAAATAAAAACAATCATTTGGGTGAACATGTACTACAGATGCGAGATTTTGTATCACACACATTCGATAAAATATGTTTTTATTGCATGGTCACAATTGTCTTTATTGCTATAGTAAGATTAAATGGGTATGTAATAAATGCATGTATATTATTGCCAACATCCAAGATATTTATATACTGACAAAATAAAGAGTTTGATATTGTGTATGGCCTAATAATAAATAATATATCTTGCTAGTCCACTTTCAGACCAAGTGTTTGAAAGTACACATCCTTGACTACAGTTAATTGGGCTTCCATTTTATATGGATGTCCTAGTGGCTGAGTGATTAAGGGTCCCGATGTGTCAAATGCCATGCGAGTCTGTGCACTAGATTCAAATCCTTCATTTTAAATATTATATGAAATTGGCTGTATGTTTAGTGCAGATATATGGTTTGTCCAAACAGTAATTTGATTAAATTTGTAAAGCAGAAAGAAAGGAAGTATTCCCAGTGGTACAGCGCTTGCTCGATGTGCAGTCGGTCTTGGATCGATCCCCGTCAGTGGGCTCATTGAGCTATTTCTCGATCCAGCCAGTGCACCACGACTGGTATATCAAAGGCTTCTAATCAAAAAGAGCAGCCCATAAAGTGGCGACAATGGGTTTCCTCTCTCATGATCGCTGTGATCCTTAACCATATGTTTGATGCCATATAACCGTAAATAAAATGTGTTGAGTGTGTCGTTAAATAAAACATTTCTTTCTTTTTCCCTTTCAAAAGTGTTTGAATCTGTTATTCAATTATGTGAGATATTCCATGAGAATGTGATACATGTGGCTAATGATGTGTGGAAGATATTGTTGGATCTGTACGCCAGCAGCCAAGCTAATATGACGTAGTACGTAGATGAAGTGATAAAATCCAAGTGTCTAAGACCCAATTTGAATACCCCATTCAAAAGAACAAATGAAGCATATTTGATCCAAACTGGGTTTTCTGCTACTGGAGTCTTCATTAAAATGTGTTGTGAAACAGTTGACTGTACATGGGTTTAGATTCTTTTATCTTCAAAACTGAAAAGGTTTGAACAGTTGTTGTAATGTTTTATGAAAAGAGTTGATTATGCATGGGTTTAGCTTTTTTTTATCTTCAGAATTGAAAAGGTTTGAACAGTCATTAAAATATTTTATGAAAAGACTTTACTGTACATGGGTTTAGATGCATTGATTTCCACATTGAAGACGTTTCAACCAGCATCTTGCGTATCCAATTTCCTTGATCCTTAGAGGGGTTTTTAATTAAATAATTCATGTCTTTGTGATGCAAGCCTAAGTATCTGTTCTGTGTGACATCACACGTTTAAGCGTGACTTCAAAGAATTCTTAACACGGTTAGCATCTCCTTTGCTGCATGAGAAAAAACATTGTGTCTGTCATTGTTTTATTGGAAAATTGGGTTTTTTGGACACACCGCCAGTCAGTTTGAAGAAAATCTATAAAATTATAGGCCCTGACTTCTCTGATTGATTCAAGTGGTTGCACAATTCTTTAAGACTGAAAATAAACGATTCTGGTCTTCAGTTGCTTACCGCAGTTGATAATAACATTGATCACTGCATCGCTGAATATATGTCTACATCTATCACAAAGGTTACCAAGCCATCACCTGATCTTTACTTTTTTTTCCCCATGCCTATCAAAGGAAAGGAATGTTTGTTTACAAGATGGCTATACAATATGACAGCTGTAGGTTTTTTTTCTCCAAATTTTAGACCAAGTGCTATATGTTATACTCTTTATAAGTCCTGATTGAATAATATACTGGGGGCATTCCTTTCTTTTTCTTTTGCTCTTCTATGATCACGGTGAATGTGTGTACTGTAGTATGGGTATACATACTGAATGACAAACATTTAAAAAAATTGTTTTATAAATTTAGTTTTTCATAATAAAATTAATTCAGCAAAAAGACTTGAAATGGATCTAATATGTTAACAAGACATGATAATTTTAATACACACAAAGACGGTATGGGATTCAAATTGAATCATTTAAAATAAATTCAAGAACACAAAATTACTGTTTGAATTTCTTTTGATGTTCAGTATAGTTGAAGGTATATCGCTTACATTTCCAAGTTATTAATTAATTCTGGCAGAAAAGCCACCATTATGCAACTTTAAGATGGCGCCTTTAAATCCCCTGGAAAGTATTCATTTGTTTTGATACAACTGAACCCAACACCAAACAAATTCCCATTGATGCAATGTATGTGACAGTGTTTTCTGTCCACAAATCTCAGCAAGGCTTCATTACTTCCTAGCTGAGAGAATCTGTTTCAAATTATCATCATGTGTATACATTTCAATACTCAGTCTAATTATGCCATTGAGTCGCAGGCCCACTCACCAGATGATTCTGTGTCTTTGAACTCTAAAAGAACTCGGGGAAAGAAGTTTCCAATTATTGTAAATCAATTTGTTAATTATCACTGTGTATGCGGTCTCCAGCGCAGTGTGATACTGTGAGATAAGTTTTTGTAGCCCAGAGCTTATTATATCCATACATAATGATCTGTTTCGCAACACAGCGAATACTTGGGAGATAAATTAGCTTGTGAAATGGACACATTAATTCTGTAAGAGACCTATTTCATGGTTAATAGGCTTGTGGAAATTGATTATAATGAGGGTTTTGTTTCTTCTAATCACTATTACTGAGCTCTTTGCTTCGTATCTGAGGCTGCTACAGCTTTTAGAACACTTCAGGGGTTTTTTCTTCTTTCTTTTTTGCAAATATAAACTTGACAACTCGAGGATTCTGTACACATGCAATGCATACTGGCTAAACTGGTTACACTTAGTGTCTTACTTCTGTGACTGGGATCGATCCCCATTGGTGGGTCCATTGAGCTATTTCTCATTCCAGTTAGTTCAACTGGTATAGCAAAGACCATGGTATGTAAGAATGGTGCTTATAAAAGATGCCTTGCTACTAATGGAAAAAAATGTATTGGGTTTTCTCTCTGAAATTCTGTGTCAAAATTACCAAACGTCCAATAGCCTATGATTAATAAATCAATGTGCTCTAGTGGTGCTGTTAAACAAAACAAACTTTACTTTTACTTCAGTGATGGGGAGTGGGTTATAGTCAGTGGTGGGGTGTTCACCGTAAGTGTGACGGGTCATAGTATCAATTGCCTGAGTGGATCCCTATCGCAATCTCTGACAGATACATCAATTGCTCTTGTCCTGTCTCGGGAAATGTGCATTTAAAAGATCTCTTGGTGCTATTCTGATTCAAATGTAGCAGCAATTTTCCATTCTGTCTAGACAATGCAAGCTATAACTGTATGTTAGACACAAAAGAGCCATAGTTTAAAATTGACTGTGGGGTCTTTAAACAAATATTCCATATTATTTAAAGAGATTTTTCTATATTAAATTAAAAACAGAACTGGTTATTTCTGTTTTAACGGAGGCCAATGACTATGTATGCTATTAACAAATTAGCATAATGTAGTGCATTTATGCACACGTCTGTGAAAAACCTTCAGCTGAAATTGAACAAAAATTACTTCTAATAATAATATATAAATAATATATTTTACTGTATTTTAAATTTAGACTTCACAGTTGGAAAATCTCATGACTATCTCCATATTGGTCATCATAAGAGGTACACACTGCATATTATTAATATAGGTATAGGTATATTGGCATCATTAGAGGTACACACTGCATATTATTAATATAGGTATAGGTATATTGGCATCATTAGAGGTACACACTGCATATTATTAATATAGGTATAGGTATATTGGCATCATTAGAGGTACACACTGCATATTATTAATATAGGTATAGGTATATTGGCATCATTAGAGGTACACACTGCATATTATTAATATAGGTATAGGTATATTGGCATCATTAGAGGTACACACTGCATATTATTAATATAGGTATAGGTATATTGGCATCATTAGAGGTACACACTGCATATTATTAATATAGGTATAGGTATATTGGCATCATTAGAGGTACACACTGCATATTATTAATATAGGTATAGGTATATTGGCATCATTAGAGGTACACACTGCATATTATTAATATAGGTATAGGTATATTGGCATCATTAGAGGTACACACTGCATATTATTAATATAGGTATAGGTATATTGGCATCATTAGAGGTACACACTGCATATTATTAATATAGGTATAGGTATATTGGCATCATTAGAGGTACACACTGCATATTATTAATATAGGTATAGGTATATTGGCATCATTAGAGGTACACACTGCATATTATTAATATAGGTATAGGTATATTGGCATCATTAGAGGTACACACTGCATATTATTAATATAGGTATAGGTATATTGGCATCATTAGAGGTACACACTGCATATTATTAATATAGGTATAGGTATATTGGCATCATTAGAGGTACACACTGCATATTATTAATATAGGTATAGGTATATTGGCATCATTAGAGGTACACACTGCATATTATTAATATAGGTATAGGTATATTGGCATCATTAGAGGTACACACTGCATATTATTAATATAGGTATAGGTATATTGGCATCATTAGTGTAGAAAAAAATCTTTGAAAATTAAATAGGAAGGAAGGAAATGTATTATTTAATGACGCACTCAACACATTTTATTTTATTTATGGTTATATGGCGTCAGACATATGGTTAAGGACCACACAGATATTGAAAGAGGAAACCCACTGTCGCCACTTCATGGGCTACTTTTTTCCATTAGCAGCAAGGGATCTTTTATATGCACCATCCCACAGACAGGATAGTACATACGACAGCCTTTGTTAACCAGTTGTGGAGCACTGGCTGGAACGAGAAATAGCCCAATGTGTCCACCGACGGGGTTCAATCCTGGACCTACTACACATCAAGCTAACACTTTACCACTGGGTTACGTCCTGCCTCCCCCCCCCCCCCCCCCCCAACAAATTTTTATTGTACTTTTAGCTGACCAGTATCAAATTCTTCTTATAGAATGAGTGATTGTTTACTTAGATGATAACATGTGGAAATATTTCACAGATAGTTCTATCAGTGGACAAGACAAACATTCTTCATGTGTTTTTTATGCACAGTTTGTATTCCCCGAGCATATGGGAATACATTCCCCTAGCATACTAATAACCACATTTGAGATGGATTCTTGCTGCAAAGGTATCTGTTTCCATCATATTTGCATTAAAGTCTTGTATTTACATCTCATGATAATGCACAAGAGAAAATGGCTGAAACTTGATGCAGACAAGTCGGAATTGTGTTATGTACTTTGTTGCCTTGTGACATGCAGGGATAGACATCTTCACATTGATTTTTTTGTAATTTCTCAGCTTTGTATGAATTAAATTTGGTGTCCTGAAATAAAGAAGAGAACTAGATCCTGCTCAGTTTTGTTGCTATATGGAGTAACCTATATGGCACAAGTAGTGTTTTTGTTTTAGTATGCTTCAGAGTATAAAACCAACTCTTTTCCAGCATGAATAGTTATAGCCGTAAATACTCTTTCAAAATGCAGTCCAAAACTGAACCCTCATCCTAGCACTCAAGCACACTACACCCTGTGTCCTTGTTCTTTGAACTCTTCTACAAACGAAAATCAAATCCAAAACAGTATGCACCCAAGTACAAATTCTTCAAAATCTGAACAACTCTTATTGTCTGTGGTGGACTCTGTAGATGGATGGGCTAGGCATGAATTGAGGGTCTGGAGAAATCATGGAATCAACCGCCTTTTCAATATATGATGAAAAATTACTTACTCAGGGGATCCTAGATACTGTTAGTGTATTCGTAGTTACTAGTACAAAATTAGCAAGTGAAACTACAGTTGCATTAGTGTTATCAAAACTAGAACTGTCTGTTTGAATTATAATTATAAGTAAAACCGAATGTTGCACCATGTTAATTGCTTGCTTTCCCCTGCATTGTATCTTATGTTATTGTGTTCATCAACAGTAATATTTTTCTTTCACAAAATACCGATTACTGTAAATAATGTGAACTGAATCATTTCTGCAGGCCTCATTCTGTGATGCCCAAGTTTTACTTAGCCGAAACCGTGGATGCTAAAATTACATGAAGAGCAAATATTAGTATCATTACCTTGTGGCACTTGGCAGTGGACTTAATTTCCTGTCTTTTAGATAACAAATTTGAGTGGAGTAGCAACCTGATAGCTTTAGTAGAAGATTATTGCAAGTTGGCTTGGTTCTTTTGAAGTGGCCGATAAGTGCTGTTAGAGATGGTCTGTTCAATATTGGTCCCAACACAGTGTATTGATATAAAGGATCACAGCTTAATGTAGACATATCGGTTACGTTTCATCGTATCGATCTGGCTAGACCACTACATGATTTTACTTCACTGATCAGTTCATAACTATTGACTACTTAAGTAACCAATTTCTCTTGTATACCAATATACTGAGAATTAATATGACTTAATTGATTTATTGAGTGATTTCAGTTGATTTGTATATTGATTGGTTGGTTTGGGCAGGATGTAGTCCAGTGGTAAAGCACTCGCTTGATGTGCAGTCAATCTAGGATCGATCCCCGTTGGTGGACCCACTGGGCTATTTCTTGCTCCAGCCAGTGCACCACAACTGATTTATCAAAGGCCAAGATATGTGCTATCCTGTCTGTGGGATGGTGTATATAAAAGATCCCTTGCTACTAATGGAAACATGTAGCGGGTTTCCTTTCTTTGACTGTCAAAATTACCATATGTTTGATATCCAATAGCTGATGATTATAATCAATGTGCTCTAGTGGTGTCATTAAACAAAATAAACTTCTCTTCCCTTTTTGGGGATTGGTTTGGGGATTGGTTGGTTGGTCATTTGGTAAGTTGGTTTATAATTGTTTCACTCTCCAACCACACGTACACTCACATATCATTCCTACAGGCTTATGTATTTGTAATAATAAAGGGGTGGGACGTAGCCCAGTGGTCAAGCACTTGCTTGATACGCGGTCAGTTTATGATCGATCCCCATCGGTGGCCCCATTGGGGTATTTCTCATTCTAGCCATTACTCCACAACTGGTGTAACAAAGGCCGTGGTATCTCCTATCCTGTCTGTGGGGTGGTGTATATAAAAGATCCCTTGCTGCTAATCGAAAAGAATAGCCCATGAAGTGGCGACAGCGAGTTTCCTCTCTCTACATCTGTTTGACATCATATAACCATTAATAAAATGTTTTGAGTGCATTGTTAAATAAAACATTTCCTTCCTTGTAATAATAAAAGTTTATTTACTTTATACTAGTTTTGATGGTTTTGATGATTTGCATTTACCTCAAAATGGCCAGTAATACATATATTTTTTAATAAATAGACATAACACTTATTTTAATAGTACTCAGACATCAATTACAGTGTTTTAGAGAAATTTTGCAAATACACAGAAATTATTAATTTTGCAGTTGATTTTGTGGGTAATTTTATATATTTATCAAGATTATATTTAACTCTTTAATTAATCAAAGCACTGTTACAGTATAATAAAATTTATTTTCTCTACAGGTTTTTACAAAATGGAACACATTTAAATGTATTAATGATTTACAAAACATACAGTATTAAAGATTAGCACCATGCTAATTATAGACTAATCCAGCACAGCCTTTTAGAATAAGCTGAGTGGTATTGTATACCGACTACCATTTCTTAGCATTAATACATTGATTTAGGATTTCCATTTTTTTTAATACACATCTAGATTAAACCATTTATGTCTGTCTAATTCATGCTGGCAATCTTTGAATGCTGGCTTAATTGACTGAGAAAGTTCATTTTCTTTTCTTTTTTTTAAAATAATTTGAAAACATGAACATGTATTTTTACAATTATTTATTGAGCAAGAAAATATAAACTAAAAGATTACCTGTTTATTTTTCTCTTTCAATTTTCTTTTGCATATTTGACAGCATGTCCTTTCTTTAAAGTATTTTACCATCCAGTTTCACATCCCTGTCCTTGTCCGCAATCATTCCAAGCTGCTTGCTTCTTGTTACACTGTACATACTGAAAATCTTGCCTATATTCATTTGTATACAACCGAACCCACTATTGATGACACCTTGAAAAACAGCCACCTGTTTAAAAAGGACACCATGTAATAGTGCTTGCCAGGGGTGTGATGGGTCATAGGATCGATCACCCTCATGGGTCTTGGGTTTTTTCCATCCAAACCAGTAATCTACAATTGGTACATCAAATGATACTGTCCAATCTATCGAAAATTGCATATTAAAGATCCATTGCTGCTTTATCGATATGAGTGGCCTAGTTTGTGGCAGTGTAAAATTCATTTCTTTCTTTCTCAGCCATATTTTGACACCAAATAGCCATAGTTTAAAATGTGCCCAGGGTTTTTTAAACAGATGTTTGTTTCTTTTCTGTTTCTTTTCTCTTTTTGTGCATAAATGCATGTATTAGCATGTATCTATGTATAAATGTATAAGATCACTTGCTCATATAAAGTGGATTTGTTACAAGGTAAAATACAGAGTTAATATACTTACCGTTTACATCAGTTTACAGGAAAATAAAATATTATTTCTTTAATGATACTAGGACTATTTGATGTCTAACATATGGGTATTTTGACACTTGGAAGAAAGGGGTGGGGGAGACAGAGACAGAGAGAGACAGAGACACAGACAGACAGACAGGGAGAAAGAGGGTGAGAGAGAGAAAGAGATGGAGAGAAAGAGAACATGTGTGTGTATCCATTACTAGGCTACTCTTTCTGAAAAGCAGGGGCAGGACGTAGCCCAGTGGTAAAGCATTTTACTTGATGCATGGTCAGTCTAGGATCGATCCCCGTCGGTGGACCCATTGGGCTATTTTTCGTTCCAGCCAGTGCTCCATAACTGGTGTAACAAAGGCCGTGGTATGTACTATCCTGTCTGTGGGATGGTGCATATAAAAGATCCCTTGCTGCTAATCAAAAAGAGTAGCCATGAAGTGGCGACAGCTGGTTTCCTGTCTCGATATCTGTGTGGTCCTTAACCATATGTCTGACGCTATATAACCATAAATAAAATGTGTTGAGTGTGTCATTAAATAAAACATTTCCTTTCCTTCTGAAAAGCAGTAAAGGATCTTTTATATATGCACTTTACCACAGACAGGACATGATGTCTGATATATCCATATCCACAGTCTTTATATAGAAATAATTTTTAAAGTCTTAAAAAATTTTTTTTATGGAGGTAAAAATACTTGCTCTTTATTACAAAGGCCACTTCACCATGAAGGCCATGCTTTGTTGAGCCCATCATAGGGCCTTTGATTGTGTTCTTGGTGGTGTGGAGCAAGGTTTCAAACTGTGCAAGCTCACAGAACAAACAAGATGTTATTCTAAGACTTCCTCAGGCTGGTTTGAATATTTTTTGCCTGGAGTGGAAACAGAATGAGCAGATTGACTCATTGATGTCTGAAATATCTTTTGACGCTGCTAAATGAGATGGACATTGGGAAAACTCATGCATGTGATTCACTTTACAGGAAGCAAATGAATCAAATGTCTTATCATGTACATCTTCATTTTGTCAATCTTCAGGCTTGTTCAAGTGAAAAAAAAAAAAAAGAAGCTTAAAAATTATAAAGTACTTTTACGTGCTAACATTATATATTAAGTACATTTGTATTGTATTTTATTTTAACAAAACAAAAATATAAATATATATTATACTTTATGTTAATGTGAAATTAAAAAGGAATGAATATATATAGTCTTATTTAACACAAATCTATTAGTTTAGGGATTTATCCAGCCATTCCGTGGGTCCGAAGATAGGCCACTGGCCAAAAGAAAGTGGCACTGAAAATTTCCAATTTCTATGCTAAAAATTCCCAATATATATATGAAATATATGTCTGTTGTAATAAACTAATTTAACAGTCATGTACTGCATCATTAAGTGGCCTGAAAACATCCCAGTTACTAATCCCATCAAACATGGGACCCTGACAAACAATCCTGAATAAATCTCTGTAGTTCTAAGCAATTAAGTTCCACACATGGTACCTATTATATCACTGTGCATATTCTTCTCTTGTGTTGTATACATGTAATTCATTGTTGGGTTTGGGGAGAACCCACACTATGTATGCATATATGATTTTATAAAATTTACTATAGTAAAAGAAAAAAGGTCTGATTGGGGGGGGGGGAAGGGTGTGCCCCCTCCCCCCCATCTCGCTATGCCACTAATGTGTGGAGATAAACATTATTGACACTGGTCTAATACTCATGTCATCACTTTATACTTCTTTGTTCCCTGGATAAGCTTGTTGCATATGCTATGTACAGAGAAACCCCACAGCACTGGACCTTCAGCTATCCGGAATTCCCTCAAAACCAGAAATCTTTCGGAATCCCTTTTTAAAATATCAGTACAGCGCATAACCTCTCTAAACCAGATATGTCTTAAAACCAGCCTTTTAACTTGCTTAGCTTTGTTTAACAACTAATACCTGATGCATATTTTTGGTCTGGGGCGTTGTTATACATTATTTATTCATTCATTCATTTGATCCAGTGGTTGTTCAGTTTATAGGAGTTTCACTGTATGTGTTGCCAGAAGTTAATAGACATATTTATTTTTTAGCTGAACTATTGAATGAAAACATTAGTCATAACAATTATTATAAGCTAATTAATTATCCCCGAACTAGATTGTGAGACATTTTAATTCTGTGGAATTCATATTGCTATTGGCAACAAGTTTGTGATCTAGTCATTCCAGACTATTACAAATTGTCTTTGGTGTGTTACAGGTGTATTTCCTATTTTGCTTTGTTTGTTATGTCGTTACAGGTATATTTCCTATCTTGCCACATTGTTATTACTTGTGTTTGTTATCTCATTACAGGTGTAGTTCCCGGGAAGAGTGTGAGTCTCATGACACGCCCATGCGATGGTTGCCCTACAAGGGACAGCAGTGTACCAACATCACAAAGGTCCTCCCAGACAATCTGCAGAAAGACCACCATGGCAAGACACGACTGGTAAGTATCAAAGTCTGTGGAATGTGCTGTCCTGTCTGTGGGAATGTGTGTATATATAAAAGATCCCTTGCTGCTAATGTTGTCCTGGACAGAGGAGCCGGCTGAGGTCAATACCTGTGCCCAGGACAGGCGTGCGCTACAACAGCTTGTTCTGAATTTGTACGTTAAACACTCTGACTTGACCTGACCTGCTAATGGTAAAATGTGCGGGTTTCTTTCAAGACTGAATTATCAAATGTTTAACATCAAATAGCTGTTGCTTAAAATATATTAATGTGCAGAGAGCTCGCCTGATGCATGGTCCGTTTTCTCGTTCCAGTCAGTGCACCACAACTGGTATATCAAAGGCTGTGGTATGTATTATCCTGTTCGTGGGATGATATATATAAACGATCCCTTGCTACTAATGGAAAAATGTAGCAGGGTGTATACTACCAAATCAAATCCCATAGACGACAATAGTAACATATGTGGCTAAAACTCCTACCTGCAACGTATCAACCGACATAAACGCCACGGATATAAATACTACCACCCCTTACACTTAAAGTGAATCAGAAAAAAATGGGGGTCAAGCTGCTCGTTTCTGAGATAACGGGTAGCGTCTATGACTATCCTAGTTTCGCACAAAATTCGAGTACTGTTTTTTTACAGGTACCCCATACATGTTTCAAGCACAAGGCTACTTGACACATTGGTACTAGATGAAATAAAATTGCACATTTTTTTTACCCAGATGAAATTATTATTTTTTACAACCAACACACTCACATTTATAACCAATCACAGGACTTGTGGTGTTCACTTCTCTATCAAAAGTTGGGTGCACCTCGAACTTTGACCCAGCCGGAAGTTATATGGTTTAGTACTACCAGCAGGTTTTCTCTCTTAAGACTACATTGTATATGTCAAAATTACCAAATATTTGACATCCAATAGTCAATGATTAATAAATCAAAATTGTCATTAGACAAAAGGAATTTTTAACATTTTACACTAAATTATGTTTGCTACAAATATTATGTATTCAGTAAAGAATTTGCTGCAGTTTTCTATGTGTTTGCTTTAAGCATATTAGTTACAAATACTAAATAGCTGCCATAGCAATGTTATAACTTTATGTATTATAATCTTAACACCATCTTTTCCCCTGTCATTTACTAATAGTTGAAATTGAGCATCTGCCCCAGTTTTAAGGTCCTTAATGAGTTTATGTTCCGCTACCATAGAAATGTTACGACTACGTGTATTAAAATCTTAATACCGGGTTTTATCTCTGTCTTCAGCTAATAGTAGAAATTGAGAATCTGCCCCAGTTTCAAGGCAATTACGAGTGTGCGTTCAGCTACAACAGCCACTACTCCTCCATCATCACGCGGGCACAGCGGCGGAAGAAGGGAGTCGAGTGTTTCACCCCCCTGCCCAATCAACTACCACCGTTCCCAACAGGCCAGGGTGAGTGTAAAATACAGTAATATGTTCACACACTATACTAAGACAAAAATGTTTAGCAGTTTGGTAAATGTGCTTAAAAGGACATACCCTAGTTTTTAAACACTAAGACATATTTTTTTACTATTAGAGTCGGTTTTGATAAATGAAATCATACTTTACTTACATTTTATTGTTTAGATTATCGATTTCCATACAGTCGAAGTGTTTTTGATCATCCTGGTGTTTTTAAAATCACACAATGCATTTCTCATATTTTTAAAAACGCATGTGCATCTGAGAAGCAACAGTTATGGAGTCGAGTTTTAGTTTATTTTTAGAGGGTAATTCACCATTTCAAGGTTATAGACTCATATTTCACTCAATTGTAACTTTATCCAAATGCATCACAGGTTTGTAGATTAACTAAACTTCATGTTAATTTTCATGGGTTGAAACTAGGGTCTGTCCCTTTAAATATCTAAGAAAACTTGTGACTTTTAAGGTGAAATCAGACATTGGATTTAGTTGATGCTTCCTTTGTCAGTGTAAGTAACAGGAGATTTTCAGTACGTAATGAAATGAGTAACTGTCATGTCATTGAATGTTGCTTGTATTTTAAAGTACAATGCAGTAATATCAAAATGCTAAACTTATTTTGTCTTGGTATATTTTTTATGAAGTTACTGAACTAAGTGCAGTGCAGGCACGGATGCAGGATTCCTTAAAAGGGGTGGGTCCAAATGTGATGACTGATCTCTTTTTTTACACAGAACAGTTAATATAATCACGTTTCTCCTTAAAGTTTATGGTCAGTTTTCAAAAGGGGGGTGACCCCTGGACCCCCTGGATCCACTACTGTAGTGAGTAACAGGACAGATACCCATGAGTTGTTTCTTTTCCATTTCATTTGAGATGTATGTATTAAAGACAATGGTGTGTGCTGTCCTGGTTGCCTGTAGGGAAATATATATCATTGAACTAAGTAGCCTTGGTAGAAGTAGGGAGGTTCTTCTAGAAGTCACTTTGTTGGGTAGTGTCTATCAATCACTGGGAACCAGCCCTAAGTTCAGCCAGCAAAGATTTCGCTAATGTTTGAGAACTATTTGATTGGTTCCCAACATGACAATTTGGTTTACTGTGCAGCACATAAGCCAGTCTAGTAGATGCAGGGCTCGAACTTAATGGCGGCAGCGACGGCAATTGCCGTCATTGAGATAAAAATTGCCATAGGTAGAGAGCATCACCGAAGGCACGTTTGTGCCATCGGTAAAGCTCCTCAACAATTGTGAAATCTATACACCTGGTGTACATTATCTGCCAATATTTAACATTTGTACATTTAAATGTCTTCATATAACAAGATAGCCTTTCAGTCAGGTTCATTTGCTACAACTGTCACTTTTAAAAAATTGCCATAGGCAGGCTCAAAATTGCAGTCGGTGGACTGTTTCACCCATTGCAATTCTTTTAAAAATTGCCGTGGGAGACAAATTCTTAAGTTCAAGCGTTGTAGACATTTCTTCTGCTTGGGCTGGCTGAATTCGGCCCTGTACTAGCATTGAACAATTTCCTTCAAGTTTCATAAAGTGACATTCTGAAAATATGATTGTCGGGTCTTTTGTTCACAAATGGCCTCATCACCAGTTCCAAGATGGTTTGATACTTTTGCCTTTTATCTCTGTGTTAGCCACCTGTGTTTATACTGCACAGTGGTGGTGCTCAAGGTTAGGTTAAATAAGATCAACTGATTTCATGTAAAAAAAAAAAAAGAAGAAAGAAAATGTCTTTAGACTGTTCATGGAAAAGCTCTGTCAGAAAAAAATAAGCAACTGCGCACAAACTGACAGCCCATCTGATTATTGAAATAATGAAGTCTAGATTGTGAATCTAATCACAGCCTCATCGGACAGGGTTCTGTATCATATTTGCTTTTCTACAAAAACCACTAAAACAACAAATTTGGCTTGTGATGATGTGTGTACGGTACCTGTAGTTAATAGATGGGGCCTCTTATAGTTAATTTTTTAAAACATCAAAAATGTGGTGTTTTTAGAAGCGTTTAAAATCGAATACATGAATATTTTAGGCAATCTTAAAAGTACAAGATTCACAGATTGTTTATCTATTAAGTGTTTTTTGTGTGTTTTTTTATAGGTTTTTTTACTTTTATACAAAAACACTAAAACCATAAATTTGGCTTGTGATGCCGTGTGTATGGTACCTATAGTTAATAGAAGAGTTCTCTTTGAATTAGATTTACAAAATCCCAAAAATGTTGGGCAGAATTTACAAAAGTTTTTCTTAATTGCAGGTGTTTAAGCATTACAATTGTAAGTCAAAAACAGGCTTTGTAAATTTGACCCATCATGTTAAAGTAGTGTTTAATATTGAATACATGAATAATATTTTAGGCAATCTAATAAGTATAAGATTCACAGATTCTTTATTAAGGTTTTTTTAATGTTTATATTTGGTCTAATTTTTTTAGACATTGTATAAAATAAAAGGTCATATGTAGCAAACAATATTTTATATAGTTCCCTGAAAAAAATAAGCGACTTCAGGTGGGGGGGTTTTCATAAATAATCGTATTGTATGTTGACTTATTTGAAGAAAAAAAAGGGGTGGGGCGGGGCGTAGCCCAGTGATAAAGCACTCTCTTGATGCACGTTTGGTCTAGGATCGATCCCCGTCGGTGGGCCCATTAGGCTATTACTCGTTCCAGCCAGTGCACCACGACTGGTATAACAAAGGCCATGGTATGTGCTATCCTGTCTGTGGGATGGTGCATATAAAAGATCCCTTGCTACTAATGGAAAAATGTAGCAGGTTTCCTTTCAAAGACTGTCAAAAACGACCATATGTTTGACATTCAATAGCCAATGATTAATAAATTAATGTGCACTAGTGGTGGTGTTAAACAAAACAAACTTTAACCTTTATTTGAAAAAAAGATAGCCGATGTGTGTTTTGTACTGGGGTGTCATTAAACATTCATTCATTCATTCATTCATGTTGAACAAAAGACCACAAAATGTCAGCACCATAAATAAAACAAGAACATACATCTACCTCACTGCAATTACAATTTTTAAAATATCAATACTAAATTCCTTCATTATTTTGGGAGAAGTGTATAAAGTTTTATATTAAGTGCTTCACCACCTGGCATTTCACTGCACTGGACAAGATACAGTAAGACTTGAAACTTTATCAGCACTGATATTTCCACTTTCATATAAGATTCTTTAATAAGACAATAAAATCTCTTTGATCTCCATCGTAATTTGGTGGGAAATGAGAACTTGATAGAAGTCTTCACAAGTTTGTCTTATCCACACAGCCTGCTGGGAAGAGGCCCACACCTGTGTGTTTCCCTGTGGACCATCTGTGTGTATTTAAAGCCAGACTAGACCCGAACCTGAATGTGTTTGCTTTATATATCAAAGACACTTGTAGTTTTACTAGCAGTCTGGGTTTTTTTTTTTAACTCTTGACAGGCATTTTACCAATGCTGTATCTGAGATGGCTGGTCTGTGTATATATCTGGTATTTTTATTATTTTTCTTACCACCCTCATACTTCTGATCTTTTCATCTTTTTGAGTTGTGTTTATTCAACAAAAAATATCTTCCCCCTGCTTACATGTTCACTGCCTCCCCATTGCCTAATGTCTTTGTGGAGGTGGGATCCAGCTGGCTGGATGTGCTTTGGATGACTCCTAGGTGGACCAATTCTCTGGTTTCATTTCTTTGCCAACGTCTTGATTATTTTTATAATGGGAAATTGTTTCCACTTCCCCATTTTCTTATTTCTTTGTGGGGGTGGGATCAGCTTAGTCAGTAGATTACTCACTTCAGGTGCTCAAGCCAAAGGATCATATTTATTAAGGGGAATTGTTTTCACCTCCCCATTGCCTCATTTCTTTGTGGAGGTGAGATATAGTTCAGTAAGTAGAGTGCTCACGTGGTGCTTATATTGATGGATTGAACTTCCTAGGTAGATTTCTGTCCCGGTCCAGACCACTGGCTATCCAGAGGTCGAGCCCAGGATGGACATGCCTGAAACCTAAGTGGTATAGGGGCATGTTAAAAGGGTACTCTTTATCTCCCTAGGTGGACCAATTCTCTGGTTTCATTTCTTTGCCAACCTCTGGATTATCTTTATTAAGGGAAATTGTTTTTAGCTCCCCATTGGCTCATTTATTTGCGAGGTACTCAATCCGAAGGTTCATTTTTATATGGGGAAATGGTTTTCACATCCCCATTGCTTCATTTCTTTGTGGGGGTGGGATCTAGCTAAGTTGTTAGAGTACTCGCTTGGTGCTTATGTGAATGGATCGAAAAGGGCCAGTGTGATAAAAAATATATATATTAAAAAATATTGTGTGATTGAATTGTTACTGAGCTAAGCATAAACTACAGTATGTAAAGTGTTCAGGTGTATTATTAACAACATGAAATATATAAATTAATAGTAAACCCACCCCCAGAAACATCTTATGTTTAATATCTTAGTGGGTACTCATTTCTGACAGTTAATTTTGGCTAATTACTATGATGCATCTTTTATCATGTGACATAAAACCTTAAATTAATAATTTAATAATCCCCCTTCTCCCAAAAAAGAACATTTGAATTCTATATTAAATTTGTTAGCTGACTGCTAATTTTTGCAGCAGATAACATGTAACAGAAGCACATTCTGGTAATAACCTTGTTAATATTTACTTTAATTATTATTAATAAACTGTCAAAGGCAGTGTTTCCTGCAACAATTCATGTCCAGATGTTCATTCCATTTAACTAATTCACAATCAGGCATTTTTGTTCTCACGAATTGTTACGTAATCCTGTTAAGTTGAAGTATTCTTTTAGACATTGAATCTGTCACATTTCAAAAGGAAATCCGATATTTAATTTGTCTCAATAGAAAAGCTGTTAAAACAAAGGAAAAAAAAGAATTTCTGTTTCATTGGCCAGCATTAGCTGACAAAGCTGTCGCTCTGTGACATAAATTACTTGTTATTGCCTGTTGTAGGGCGACTGCATGTGCGGTTTATGTTGCTACTGGTATTCTTTTGTCATAAACTGGTTTTAAAATCTGCACCCCACTAGGAGCCTGTAGCAGAAAGATCTCCCACTTAGAATTGGTGGCATTTAGCTCTGTTGGTTGAGTGCTAACCTGAGGTGCTTAAATTGCAGGATCGAACCACTTTGGTGGATCCATTCAATTGATTGGGTTTTTTTTCGTTGCAACAGTGCACCACAACTGGTCAAGGCCATGGTATGTGCTTTCCTGTCTGTGGGAAAGTGCATATAAAGGATCCCTACTAATCTCTACTAATGGAAAAAGTATAGCAGGGTTCCTCTCTACGATTGTGTCAAAATGACCATGATATGTTTGACATCCAATAGCCGATGATTAATAAATCAGTGTGCTCTAGTGGTGTCGTGAAACAAAACAAACTTTTAGCTGGTCCTGGAGTAAACGATAACAGCAACCTTTTACTTTTGAATTATCCTGTAGAATTTTCTCGAGTTGTTTTTGTCCAATCTAATTTTCATTCCAGAATATTTCACATGCTAATCTCAGCAGGTTGTTGAGCCATATGGGTACAGATTAGAAGATATATACTTTATTTATGTGGACTCCATTCCCATAACGGCATAAGCAGCTTGATCATGGCAGCTTGGAATCACATGCACATATATGTGGCAAGTTTTAAGTAGATGCTGTTTTAAGGTTCTGGTTATTCTCATGATATACATGTGTACAGCAAT
Source organism: Gigantopelta aegis (assembly GCF_016097555.1). Classification (NCBI taxonomy): domain Eukaryota; kingdom Metazoa; phylum Mollusca; class Gastropoda; order Neomphalida; family Peltospiridae; genus Gigantopelta; species Gigantopelta aegis. Next base: position 82,295,661 of record NC_054701.1, read on the forward strand.
TTTTGTTTTACTTACACATGAACTTTTCACTTTAAAGACCATACCATTACATGATGCCCTTGAACCATTCCACGATGTCCTTGAACTATACCACAATTCCACTGAGCTTTACCATGATGCCATTGAACTATTCCATGATGTCAAATTGCAACTTTGTTTCATCATCTATACAAAATAATAGTCTTCCTTCCTGCCAAGGCCAAGAAGACAAATATGACCCTAATTAGTGTTGTGCCATTTGTGCTGTATGATTAAATTAATTGCCTATTTACCAGTGGACTTTGAAAGCAGGTAATTGCCATGCATGCCTCACCGATGCCAAGGCAGTAGTCTGAAATAACGAGTGCTGTTTCTGTGAACACATCAACATGACTGTGCCAGCCAACTTGATTGATGACATTACTCGCAGTCAGTGATTCTTCACACTGGCCACCTGACCTTCAGAAATACCTGTTGAAGGCTGCTGTACCAGTGTACAAGGCAGAATGACCTCCAGGTAAACGGAAACATCTGTAGGCAGGATCTAGCTCTGTTGGGGTTTTTCCCCCATTCCAACCAATTCAGCATGACTGGTATATCAAGTGCAGTGTGGAAAAGTGCATATAAAAGATCATTTGCTGCTAATGAAAAAATGTAGAGGTTTCTTTTAAGATTGTCCAAATATTTGACGTCTACTGGCTGATGATTAATAAATCAATGTACTTTAGAGGAGTCATTAAACAAATCAAATATTTGATTTGATACAGTAAATATATCGAGTACTTCTGTTTAATAATTTATGATACACATTTACTAATGCATATACATGCTGTTCAAAAGCTATCACTTAACTACAGCTTCAGTTGAAAAATATGAGAGAAACAATGTTGATGATAAACACAAAAATCTGGAGATTCTGTTTCACTCTTGTAAACTAGCTGTCTCAACCTGTACAAGTAGTATTATCTTCCCAAGATAATAATGCCTCAATATGTAGTCTGGTTTATCCTCGATAACGTGCCTCAACCTGTAGTCTGGTTTATCCTCGATAATGTGCCTCAACCTGTAGTCTGGTTTATCCTCGATAACGTGCCTCAATATGTAGTCTGGTTTATCCTTGATAACCTGCCTCAACCTGTAGTCTGATATATTCTCGATAACCTGCCTCAGTATGTAGTCTGGTTTATCCTCGATAACCTGCCTCAATATGTAGTCTGGTTTATCCTCGATAACCTGCCTCAATATGTAGTCTGGTTTATCCTCGATAACCTGCCTCAATATGTAGTCTGGTTTATCCTCGACAACCTGCCTCAACCTGTAGTCTGGCTTATCCTCAACCTGTATTCTGAATATTTCCCTTGATAACCTACCTCAACCTGTAGTCTGAATATTTCCCTTGATAATCTACCTCAATCTGTGTTCTGAATATTTCCCATCATAACCTACCTTAAGCTTTAGTCTGAATATTTCCCTTGATAACCTACCTCAACCTGTAATGTGAATATTTCCCTTGATAATCTACCTCAACCTGTAATCTGAATATTTCCCTTGATAACCTACCTCAACCTGTAATCTGAATATTTCCCCTGATAACCTACCTCAACCTGTAATGTGAATATTTCCCTTGATAATCTACCTCAACCTGTAATCTGAATATTTCCCCTGATAACCTACCTCAACCTGTAATGTGAATATTTCCCTTGATAACCTACCTCAACCTGTAATCTGAATATTTCCCTTGATAACCTACCTCAACCTGTAATCTGAATATTTCCCCTGATAACCTACCTCAACCTGTAATCTGAATATTTCCCTTGATAACCTACCTCAACCTGTAATCTGAATATTTCCCTTGATAACCTACCTCAACCTGTAATCTGAATATTTCCCTTGATAACCTACCTCAACTTATAATCTGAATATTTCCCTTGATAACCTACCTCAACCTCTAATCTGAATATTTCCCCATATAACCTACCTCAACCTGCAGTCCGGACTACCCATGATAACATGTAATTTGAGTGGAGCCCATTAATCACCAATCTGTTGTATTGTTCATTTCTCTTTACACATTCTTCATTTCCGGCTTGCATGCCTTGCTTCCATAGATTACGGCCATTACTGCATTTACGGATTTATGGTTCTTCGTTGTGATTATCTTCTTCACTCAACGTGCCCACCAGATCGGTGTGCTTTGAAACCGAACAATACGAAGCCTTATTTTTATGCATGTTAGTGTCGGTGATTAAACAGCATAGCATATATTTATTGGTTTGTTATTGAAGAGTAATCAGAGGCTGTTAGCTGTGTTTGTCTTTGTGGCTGATCACTAGTACTGCACAATTGGAAGACGTAAGTTATACACAAAGCATAGTTACATGTGTAACTTTCAGTAGCTGATGATTAATTAATAAATGTGCTTTTACGGTGTTGTTAAACAAAACATATTTTATGTTGCAAGAGGCTTGTCATTTATATAAAACAAAATGCTTAGAAGTGTGAAATTTGTACTTGTCACAAGTGGGTAGTATTGTATGTGTGAGGAGGCCTTTAAAAGGAACCGACCAGTTTTTCTATAAGATTGACTGGGCATGTAAATACTAGTAGTCTTAATGTTATTGGCCTGCCCTGTCCTGGATGGAGGAGGTGGCTGAGGCTGGCACCTGTGCTCATGACAGGCATGTACTAAAACAGCTTGCTCTGAATGTGCACGTTAATCCCTATACCATACCATACATGCTGTTAGCCACTGGCTTCAGTGGTCCCTATACCATACCATACATGCTATTAGCCACTGGCTTCAGTGGTATAGTGGTTAAGCCATCAGACTGAAGACTGGTAGATACTGGGCTTGCACCTTAGTACTGGCTGCCACAAGTTGAGTGACTCAATAAGGAGGTATATAAGGCCACTACACCCTCTTCTCTCTCACTAACCATTAACCGCTAACCCACTGTCCTGGACAGACAGCTCATATAGTTGTCTGTGCCCAGAACAGCATGCTTGAACCGTATCCTGTTGGTGGGTCCATTGGACTATTTCTCATTCCAGCCAGTGCTCCACAACAGGTGTAACAAAGGCCGTGGCATGTACTATCCTGTCTGTAGAATGGTGCATATAAAAGATCCCTTGCTGCTAATTGAAAAAAGTTTCCCATGAAGTGGCGACAGCGGGTTTCCTCTCTCCATATCTGTGTGGTCCTTAACCATATGTCTCATGTCACATAACCGTAAATAAAATGTGTTGAGTGCATCGTTAAAACATTTCCTTCCTCCTTCTTCCTTGAACCTTAATTGGATATAAGAAGCACAAAAAATAAATATAAATGAAATGCCATCAGTCAATAAACAATGTTAGTGGGGTTTTTTTCTATTTTCCAAAACAGGTGTTTACGATTTTCATATATGTTAGATTCCTAAAGCTACAGATTAATCTAAGTACCTGTAGTTTCCTTTCAAGAGGATTTATTTCTCAGAATAATACAATATTTTATCTTGAGTTGTTGATGCCTCCAAGAATCAATTTATTTTAATGCAAGCAGTTACTTTTTAAATGATGCATAAAAAAATAAACCATGTAATAAAAGTTTAATAAAGCAAGTAATGAAACTTAAATAAACTAAATAATAAACGTTTTACTTTTAACCTAGATGGAAAGTGAGGTGCCGAATGTGTTAAGAAAGCCCGTGAATCTAGCTGTAAAAAGTCACGACCAATTGCCATTAATAATAACACTTAATGATCTCTTCAGTTACATTATCAGCACAACTCCGTTCTCTATCCACCTGTTCTTATCAGAAAAACGTCTTTATTCACAATTGAATGCCGGCTACAAATAAACAAATTAACAGATTAACAAATGCAGTTAGTGGAAATTACTTTCTCCATACAACATGGTCTAAATGCAAATTTCATACATGTAAATGGGGCCGACTTCCTGTATGTGTGTTTATGAAAAACAAATGCCCTGCCACCAGTCAATAGATAAGCGTGTTCACGTCACATACTTGACTTATTGTCTGAGACTGTTAACACACTCCTGACTCTTTGACGCTTTTGTAATTCGTCAATACACCGCTATATTATTATCCACGTCATTACCATGTGCACAAAGATCGGGTAATTTCTGATCAATATTTACTTTTAGCCGGAGAAAAGAATATGTATAAATACCTCATTTTCTCTTTGTAGTATTATTTTATTTTGTTAAGTTTTGCAACATTTACATAATATCTGTGTATTACATTCTTGTTTATTGCATTAAGCCAGCCATTGTGATATAAATGTGATATAATCTGTATTACCTTATGTGTTGATTGCCATACATCCATGATTGGTTTTTCATTATGTATACAGAGTGGTTATTTCTCTGAACAGTTACTTAGTGTGAAGGAGGTGTGTATCATACAGTATGGAAGTCTTGGATGCTAATTGAAAGATGTAGTGGCTAAATAGCAAGTAATCAGTCATTAATGGAGATTTTCTGAGCAGTTTCCAGGCTGCTTTTCATTTTTCAATTAATAAGCATGGCTCAAAATAAGAAGCAAGGAAATGTTTTATTTAACGACACACTCAACACATTTTATTTACGGTCACATGACACCAGACATATGGTTAAGGACCACATAGATATTAAGAGAGAAAACCCGCTGTCGCCACTTCATGGGCTACTCTTTTCAATTAGCAGCAAGGGATCTTTTATATGCACCATCCCACAGACAGGGTAGTATATACCATGGCCTTTGATATACCAGTCGTGGTGCACTGGCTGGAACGAGAAATAGCCCAAAGGGCCCACTGACGGGGATCGATCCCATACCAACCGTGCATCAAGCGAGCGCTGTACCACTGGAGGAAATAAAAATTCACCTGATAAAACCATTAAACAACATAGCAGGTTATCTTTTAGAGACAGATGTCTGTACCATTATCACATCTGCTAATCTGCTATTGTCTTCTTCTTTTCGTTTGTTCGCTTGCTGACTACACGTCGAGGCCAGCCATTACTATGAACGATACAGTTCTCTGTAGATCACTTCTTGTGCCATACATCTTTGCTGTTGTGATTATGTTTTAATTTAATTCTATAATGCTCTAACATACACCTCAGAGATCCTAATTTTTCACACTCTATCCCAAACATTCCCTTCATCCCACAGTGCTGTATTTATTTCCAGCATGCCATATATTTTTTAACAGTACATATTTCTTTTGGCTTGGTGTTTGAAAAACCAATAACAGCACTCCATATTTTGGTGGTGTTTGAAAAACCAATAACAGCACTCCATATTTTGGGGCTATTTCTCGCTCCAGCCAGTGCACCATGACTAGTATATCAAAGGCTGTGGTATGTGTTGTCCTGTCTGTGGGATGGTGCATATAAAAGATCCCTTGCTACTAATTGAAAAGAGCAGCCCAAGAAGTGGCGACAGCGGGTTTCCTCTCTCAATATCGGTGTGGTCCGTAACCATATGTTTGACACCATATAACCATAAATAAAATGTGTTAAGTGTGTCTTTAAATAAACCATTTCCAATTCCATTTCCATATTTTGGTTGTGTTTGAAAAACAAATAACAGCACTCCATATTTTGGTGGTGTTTAAAAAACAAATAGCAGCACTCCATATTTTGGTGGTGTTTAAAAAACAAATAACAGCACTCCATATTCTGATTTGATTCCTCGGTCAAGCCCAGTACAGGTTCAGTGACATGATATAGTTGCAGGGCTTTAACATTTTACTTCCTATAGGTACCAGTCACATATACTTTTTAAAAAAGTTTAAATTTGGACCAAGTTATATTAATTATGTTTTATTTGTATTGCTTGTGAAATGTTCATATTGTAAAATGTTGGGAGAGGTTAACCCAGACAGCTACTGTTTTTGAACAACAATAAATATTGTTTAAACAAAATGCCTGAGATATGCAAACAGATAAACACCTACGTATATGTTTGCTTGCCTCATCGTTTCAGTCATAATAAAATATATGCAGTCTAGCAAATCATAACTGTTTATCTTTAAATGCAAAATAACTAAAATATTTAAGTGACAAACAACACAATGTCAGTGAGAAGGACATTAGTTTGGGCATAAAAATGAGTGTGTCGGTTTCAATAAATAAATAAAAAAGAAAGATGTATAAAAAAATATTGTATAACATTTTTGACAGTTTCTGTAAAGTTTTTCAAAGGCCATTTTGTTACTACAACAACATAGTTTAAATAGTGTATTACTGTGTTTGTCCAAATGATGTATTTATCACATTCAAAATTCAAAACACCCACTGAAAATACAGAAAATGTGCTTTCCTAAATTAGTAAATAATACTTGAAGGCTAAAATATATAATTAACCCAAATTGGCACAAAACATCTCAGAAATCATGAAAAATACCATCACAAAAAAATTGCCTGGAGTTAAGTAATTTTATTACGTTAAAAAACCAAATGTGTTATGTCTGGTTATAAGTTAATTAGGTTTTCATCCATCTGTTGTTTTAAGGTGTCTTGTGTAAGTTCCTTACAAAACAGTTATTTTTGGTCTTTAAATACTTCATCTCTGTCACCATAATGGTACTGTTCGTGAGAATAACCTTTAGCTGTATTGTATTATTTCCATCGCAGCATTAAATATTCAATATCTGTTTGTTATTGATGGATCTACACATCCAGAATTAGAAACAAAAGTACAAAATGGGACAGAATATTGGGATTTTGGATTTTAAATTTTGTTATTACCAATTATATGATGAGCTGAGATTATATCAAAATATATAATTTAATGATACAGGCTAACCAACTCTATAGTGCCATCCTAATGTCTTACATCAATAACAGTTGTATTATGTAGTCAAAATGTAACAGGCCATATTCTGATATTCCATTGGGTTGCTGCATAATACAATAGAGAGAGAGAGAGAGAGAGAGAGAGAGAGAGAGAGAGAGAGAGAGAGAGAGAGAGAGAGAGAGAGAGAGAGAGAGAGAGAGAGAGAGAGAGAGAGAGAGAGAGAGAGAGAGAGAGAGAGAGAGGTGGGTGGGTGGTAGAGAGAAATGGAAGAGGTGGGAGGGAAGGAGTGAGAGAGAGAGAGAGTAATTTGTGTAAGTGTTTTTTAAGAGATTGATTTTCAGTTCTATTTCTAGTACCAGTAAAACATTAACAACTGTATTTTTGATGATAATGACAGAAGATTGTCATTGGGAAACCTGAAATATAAGATGGCTGCCATGGGCTATAAGATGTTGCTGGTGTAGTCCAATGTCTTCATTTGATCTGACAAATCACTCACACCCAGCCCTGGTGTTTGTTCCTTTTTGTGGTCTGACCAAGTCTAATTAGACCCATGTTTGCCTTCCGTGGAAACATGACAGAAATAAATAGGATCTAACCCCGAACTGTAATCACAGTGTGGGAAAGGGTTAATTTTATCAGAGAGGATCTTGTGACTGTGTCACTTTAATTTTACCATTTTTGCCTCTCATCAATGCCCATGATGGCTTAAATTGTGTTTTCGCCTCCTCCGATGAAATAATGTACACTTTGTGGTCCATAATGTGACACACAAATGGCGTGACTCATGTGTGGGGACAATTGGAAGAGTGGCCAGCCATCGTGAGAGATGGGATCAAATGGGGATGGCCAGATTCTCCATCCCCCCACTGTATTGACAGGACCCCGCTCTAAAATCCCGTCTTGTGTAAACAGATAATGTGACTGAGAGCACCATTGTCTTATTGGCCGCACACGCTAATCACATCTTGACACGGCTGACGACAGATTCCGGCATTAAGATGCATTTGATGCTCTCGTTGTGCATCATGCATTGATGCTGAAACGATGCCCGTCAGTTTTAAAGGAAAAAACCCTCCAGATTTTCTCAAGCTGTTTTTGTAATGGAAATGACTGGAAATTAAAACATTTGGCCACAGTGTCATGATCTATTGGATTATAATGTTGTCAGTTGGCTTGTGTGTGTGTGCCATTTGTTGCTGATATGTTCCTTGGTTCTGTATTTTTATCTGTGCTCCTGTGATGTTGTTAAACAAAACAAACTTTATCAAGCAGGCTTTAAAAGTACAATTTGTTAAAAGTTGACTGGTTTATGGAAACTGTCCATACACTTTTTGTTTTTAGCCAATTATCTTCAAGTATTTAACCCCTACAATTAAAAAATTGTCCTTGGCAAAAAATATGCTGTGGAAAAGATATTTGAATAAACGTGCTACGCAGAATTAAAAACTGTACAGCAATATCCATAGCATTGCTGATTGCTGTGGGTAATTAATTGCAGAATTTGACTACTAAAATAAGTTGTATAAAAAATTAAAAACCCACATAATTAAAATAAAGGTGTTGGGTATGTTCTAAGGGCATTTTGTACCCTGCAAGGATGAAATAGTAGACATCTTATAAAATTATATAAGTCATACAGTGTGTTGCAGTTAATACAACTGTGCCATTTAACAGTAACTGGTGGGAGGGAGCCACAAATGTTTTAAAATCTCCATTCTTGTAATCAAAACATGTAGCCCATGTGACAAGAGCAGTTAATAAAAACCTGTATCAAATACTGTGGACAAATATTGCATTGCTGTTGACAACCAATTTTATTAACTGCCACGAAGTATTATGTTACCCCCACATTACATACCAGTGTGTCAGTGTCCTAAGAAATAACCAGTATTTAATCATGCTCTCGGCATACACACTGACGACAGTACAGAACTATTGTGCTAGAAAGTGATGTTTGGCACGTACATTATTGTATGTGAGCCATGATTCCATGAAATTTAAAGAGGCCTATGAGTAGTATGTTACCCCCACATTACATACCAGTGTGTCAGTGTCCTGAGAAATAACCAGTATTTAATCATGCTCTCAGTAAACACACTGAAGTAAGGAAAGTTTTATTTAACAATATACTCAACACATTTTAGTCATTGTTATAGGATGTCGGACATATGATTAAGATAATGAGAGCGGAAACCCGCTGCCGGCATCCAATACGCTACTCTTTCTGAATAACAGGAAGGGACCTTTTATATGCAGTATCCCACAGACAGGATAGTATATACCACTGTCTTTGTTACATCAGTTGGCTGGCTGGCTGGAACGAGAAATGGCCCAATGGGCCTACGGATGGGAATAGATCCTAGAAATGGCAGGATATAGCCTAATGGTAAAGCGCTCGTTCGATGTGCGGTCAGTCTTGGATCGATCCCAGTCATTGGGCCCATAGGGCTATTTCTCGTTCCAGCTAGTGCAACACGATTGGTATATCAAAGGCTGTGGTATGTACTACCCTGTCTGTAGGATGGTGCATATAAAAGATCCCTTGCTGCTAATCGAAAAGAGTAGCCCATGAAGTGGCGACAGTGGGTTTCCTCTCTCAATAACCATATGTCTGACACTATGTAACCGTAACTAAAATGTGTTGAGTGCATTGTTAAATAAAACATTTCTTTCTTTAGATCCTAGACTGATCGCAAATCAGACAAGTGCCTTGCCTCCCATCCACATCGATGACAATACAGACCTATTGTTCTAGAAAGTGATATCTTGCACTTACACTATTGTACGTGAGCCACGGTTCCATGAAATTTCATTACGCTGGACCAAGCCACAGTCTAAATGTACTGATTGCATTTATGACTAATGACTCCAGTCCGTGATGGTCTTTGTAGGCTAAATGCTGATTTGATTCAATCTAGCTGTATCACTTAATATATCACAGTGGCATCCTTCCAAATGTACCGATAGCTCTTTCATTGATAGTCTTCCTCTGGGCGTATGTATGATTGTGAATAAACATGATGTTTGTGGATTGAAGAATATCTGCATGCAATGAGTACACATGAACCTTCAGTGGATATAGGGATGTAGTTTAGTGGTAAAGTGCTTACTTGAAGTGCAATGTATCACAGTATTGATTGTCCTGGTGGACTTGGAATGTTTTACTTCTCCAACCAGTCAATAGGTTTAACATGTGCTGAGGTGTCATTAAACAAATATTCCTTTCCTTTCTTTCTGTACAGTCAAACCCACTCTAACGGACACCTGTATAAAGCATCCACCTGTGTCAAGAGGCAGCATTTTTATTATCCCATATTATCTAATATAGTATAAACTGACTTAAACTGATTTAAGCACTTTATTGATACTCCCTTTGGTGGCTGTTTAATACAGGTTTTACTGTTTATAGAGGTGTTGACTTCGAGTAAGAAAACTGTAAGATGTGATAGTAGTGAATTGTTCACCCTTATTGGACCAGGCCTGGCCACATTTAGACTCTAGACAGTCATGACAACACCATACAGATTGTATGCATGTGACGTCATTTGAGATTGACTCTGGACTCTAAAAGTTTTATAAGCACGGGCCCTGTTGAATGTTTTCTTTCTCAACCAGGGGACAGGATCTAGCTCAGTTGGTAGTGATTATCAGAGGTGCTTTGGTCATAGGATCGAACCTCGTCAGTGGATCCAATCTTTGAATGGTTTTTGCCTGTTGTAACCAGTGCCCTGTGGCTAGTTTATCAAAGGCTATGGTATGTGCTATCCTGTGTGGGAAATGTATGTACAAGATGCATTGCTTAAGTCTTTGATACTGTCTTGGGACTAAAACATTGTGGCAATATTTACCAAATGCATATATATGATGTCATTAAAGATTTCACTCTACAAAGCTTTTATAAAGTATGCTGTTTAATTACCCACTATATGCAATATTTAAATTAGTTTTTAAACAATTACTGACACAGGTTTTTTTACCATTTGTTCTTGCATGTGTATGACATCATTAAAAAGTTCAATGTATAAAGCTTTATAAAGAATGTTGCTTACCAAATAAATGTAATATTTGTTTTTACTGTTTGTTCTTGCAGATCACATTACAATGCGTCTGTCGGTTCGGATGAATGACCAGGATTTTGTCTCAACAGATTTCATATTTTTCGACTGCAGTCTCCATAATTCGTAAGTATTTCATTATTTCCTTTGTCTGTTACCTGCAGTTTGATGGACATGAGATGGAATGGGATGCCTGGTTTAATCTTGTACTCCTCGAAAGACCACCTTAACACTCTTCCAAATCATCTGATATAAATTATAACTGACATGTGTTAAGCAACCACCTGACTTGAAAGACTCTTACAGACCAAGCTACCACCTGTCAAAAGAGGCATCCAGATGATCTAATATTACAAGCTGATTTATATTAAGCAGCCATTTTAAGACCTTTTTTTGGATTCTCCTGGGATTTTGTTTAAAAAGTAAAAAGCCAAAATGTACTTGTGTGATTTGTTTAATTAGTAAAAAGCATCCATGTCTAAAATACTAAATTTTCTTTTGAAATATTTTACAAAAATAAAAAGCTTGTATTGTGACAGCTGGCTTTTTACTACAGATGATTTATTCCATTTGTTATACAAGTATGTCTGAAACTTGATAGCTGATAATTAACAATATAACTGGTGTGTCGTAAAACTAAAATATATTCACGTCTTTTCCTCTCGTTTAATTCTTTTGACCATTTTGACTTGACAAGAGGGCTCTTGGGGGAAAATGGAATAATTTCTATTCAACAGACAGGAGCAACAGGCTTTAATTTATTATTTTTTAAGCATCCCAAAAAAAAAAAAAATCATAAAACACATCTATCAAGTTGTTACATTAATTATCCTTCAGTTTTATAGGAAAGCACTTTCTTTTATGGAAGTAATACTTTTCATTCCACAAATGAATGCATTTGCCAATAAAAAAAAATTATGATTCATGACTTTCCGAGTAAGATCAATTTTGAGCAATTATGCTGTACATAAAGAATTTGATTTCCATAGACAATGAGCCGTTAAAATGCAAGGCATCTGAGTCATAAGGAATGAGCCTGTCAAACAGCATGAGATATTGCTACCCATAACCGATCTGACTCTTATCAGACACATTCGTCTATATTTCTCACTGGATGCCTGCTAATTATTTCTGATTCACGTACATTTCAATTTGAATTGGAGAACTCTTTGATAGTGCTGCCATCTGGGGAGTCGGAGGTTACTTGCTCAGTTTGATGCACCATTGCGTCCCATCAAGGGAGATAAATTCTGCTTGACCTGTGGGTGATTGAGTCTGGGGGTACTGTTATGATAAAAGTAGATCGTATGTCTCGGGCAGAATGCCAGTTTGGAGATCTCTGAATCATTAGAATTGGTTATCTTTGCTGTCACTTATGAATCTAGATGATACAGTCTTAAAATAAGTAATACATAAACATCTTCCATAAATATATAAATATAAAGTAACATAGGTTTACATGGAAGATAATGAAATGTATTCTAGAAATAAATTTAAAAGATCAGGTTCTAAATGTTTATAAACACTTTATTTTTAAGCAGCATGCATTTAAAGTGACAGACCCTATTTTTTAAAAACTAAGTCATATTTGTCACTATTAGAGCCATTTTTCATAATGGAAAACATAGTTTACTTGTATTTTATTGTTTAGCTTATCCATCTCCATACATCCGAAATGTTTCAGGTCATCCTGATGTTATTAATATCACAAAATGTATTTTTCATAGTTTTAAAAATGCACTGTATCTGTCACTGTGTCAACATCACAAACTTTGGTTTTACTCTGTTGTAACTTTATCCAAATGTTGTGCAGGTTTGTAGATTAACTAAACTTAAGTGTCCAATTTCATGGGCTGAAACTAGAATCTGTGCCTTTAATAGACTTTGCTGCTGATTAGGAGAACTACTGTAAATAATATGACACCCCCCCCCCCCACCCCACCCCACCCCTTCCACTATATCTCTCTCTCTCTCTGTGTTTCTCTCTGTTTCTCTCTCTCTGTTTCTCTCTCTCTCTCTCTCTCTCTCTCTCTCTCTCTCTCTCTCTCTCTCTCTCTCTCTGCTCTCCTCTTGCTTTTTATTGTCTTTGTGTATCTTTCTCTGGTCTCTCTCTCTCTCTCTCTCTCTCTCTCTCTCTCCTGTCTCTCTCTCTCTCTCTCTCTCTGTCTCCTCCCTCTCTCTGTTCTCTGTCTCTCTCTTTCTCTGTCCGTCGTCTCCCTCTCTCTCTGTCTTCTCTCTCTCTCTCTCTCTCTCTCTCTCTCTCTCTCTCTCTCTCTCCTCCTCTCATCTCTCTCTCTCTCTCTCCCCTCTCTCTCTCTCCCTCTCTCTCTCTCTCTCTCTCTCTCTCTCTCTCTCTCTCTCTCTCTCTCTGTTGCTACATCTCTGTATGTTTGTGTGGGAGGGAGGGAGGGACCTAGCTTCAAACAATCTAAACGTTGCTCATCATATACAAATCCCACATGAACAGTGAGGTAATGTAATAACTTTTTTTTTCAATTCTCGAATCCCTTGTCTACAAAAAAAAAGACACATAGATGAACATAAATTGTGTAGAAGAAATAAACATGCTGAAGAATTAATGTCAACGCACTCGAAACCCACTTTATGGTCTTATTATTCTGTTGTTTTTCATGTTGTGGTGTCAGATGCCATTGATTTTCACGGACCTGTTGTACAGGGTTGTGGGGAGAGGATTTCCCACCAGACACGTTAGTGTCAGGCTGTCAATATGGACAGATCGCTTTGCTAATTGACATGCCACAAGTTAACTCTTCCTCTTCTCCTAGTTCTCTCACAGCACATAGGAAACGGGACTAAGCCAACTGTAGGAAACATCTAAATCAACTCCTGAATAAATAAATAAAAAAAATCAATTTATGTCTAAGCCAAGTCATGAATAAATGAGATTCATGCCTAAAGTATCTCTAAACAGAAAGCTTGTCTGTTTTACAAATAATATAAGACCTCTAAACCAAGTCATGGACAAATAAAAAATGTCTAAATCAAGTCACAGACAAATAAGAAATGTCTAAACTAAGCCACAGACAAATAAGAAATGTCTAAACTAAGTCACGGACAAATAAGAAATGTCTAAACCAAGTCACGTACAAATAAGAAATGTCTAAACCAAGTCACGGACAAATAAGACATGTCTAAACCAAGTCACGAACAAATAAGAAATGTCTAAACTAAGTCATGAACAGCATCATGAATAAGTAACAAACTTGTCTAAACCACTTCATGAGGAAACAAGCAATCCGAGAGTACTGCTAAAGCAATACATGTCCCCTACTGGAACCAACACATTTTCATATCTCTTTAAGTTCAAGGGTCTAACTCTTTCAAAATCAAACTTGATCTGTAACAGCACTGTACATGATAACCTATGTACAAACTATGACTCTCAATGTCTATCAGTTAATTTACAGCATGTTTTGTGCCCTATGGCTGGTATATCAAAGGCCATGGTATGTGCTGTTCTGTCTGTGGAAAAGTGCATATAAAAGATTCCTTTCTACTAATGGAAAAACATAGCAAATTTTCTCATCATGTCTGTTACCAAATGATTCAAATCCAATAGCCAATTAATCAATGTACTCTAGTGGTGTCATTAACAAAACAAACATTACTTAATAATGTCCACTAGAACCGTCATATATGTATCAGTATGCCATATAATGTCTGTACATAGTATTTTCCTCCCAGTTCTCCGGCAACTCAAAACATTACATTTGACAAATAAGATTAGTGGCTGTAATATGTTTAATAATCCAGAGGGATGTTTATTAAACATTAGAATGGTACTAATCCCTTGTCGGTTCCAGTCTGCATCTCAAGTGAACAGAAACTTATTGCATTAGACAAATGAACTTTAGAAACAGGCTGCACTCTGACCCTTGGAAGCAATGGGCAGATTCATGGGTATTGTCTAATCTCGTTTGCGTGCCTCTAAGTGCGGAGAAGGAAAACAAAAAAGAAGATAATTGTTGCCTGAAATGAATGTACATGTGTTTGGTGCAGCTGGTGTGATGCAATGCTAATTTTGTAGATCACAAGATGGAGCTGGAACAGAATAATCCATATTACATCATTATTGGTCTCTTTTCCATAGCAGACTTGTAATATGGATTTATGTTTGAGAGGTACTGGGTTCTTGTCCCATCTGAGGCTATTGGGGTAGAGTGCAGATCATTCCAAGTACAAACTACTTGGTAGACCGAGTGCACCGCTAGTCTCAATGGGGGATCGATCCCTGTCAGTGGGCACGTTGGGCTATTTCTCATTCAAGCCAGTGCATCATGACTGGTATATCAAAGACTGTGGTATGTGCTATCCTGTATGTGGGATGGTGCATATAAAAAATCCCTTTCTAGTAATGGAAAAAACGTAGCAGGTTTCCTCTAATACTATATGTCAAAATTACCAAATGTTTGACATTCAATAGCCGATGATTCATAAATCAATATGCTCTAGTGTTGTTGTTAAACAAAACAAACTGTCTCAATGGGGAGGTATATGGTCATGTGTGCCATATTTCATCCACTCCATGGGTACAGTTATGGGCATGTCGCCCAAATGTATAAATGCAACAGTTACCAAATGCAGTAAAACATTTCTTCTGATTCTTTATATTGGTATAGTGTTTTCCTGATATGCTGTCGTTCTGCAACCAATTCCCAACGGTGGGCCCATTAGGCTATTTCTCGTTCCAGCCAGTGCATCACAACTGGTATATCTCAACCTGGTTTACATGTATTACAACACTCCAGTCACTGCCATTAATTAGTGAATTTAAAAAACACACACATTGGCAAGCATCTGTTCTATGATTTCTGTTTCACTACATACAAAGGAAGGAAGGAAGGAAGGAAATGTTTTATTTAACAACACACTCAACGCATTTTATTTACGGTTATATGACGTCAGACATATGGTTAAGGACCACACACCGATATTGAGAGAGGAAACCCGCTGTCGCCACTTCATGGGCTATTCTTTCCAATTAGCAGCAAGGGATCTTTTATATGCACTATCCCACAGACAGGATAGCACATACCACAGCCTTTGATATACCAGTCATGGTGCACTGGCTGGAGCGAGAAATAGCCCAGACCGACCGCGCATCAAGCGAGTGCTTTACCACTGGGCTAAGTCCCGCCCCTACATACAAAGGCCCAAGTGTGTGTGTGTATTTGTTTATGATGTGTGTGAGTGTTTGTGTGTGTGTGTCTGTGTCTGTCTGTCTGTCTGTCTGTCTGTATGTATGTTTGTGCTTCAGTCAGACAGGTTCATCTGTTATCTGTACTTAGCATGGACAGACAGAGACACTGACATTCAGTTGGTCCTAATCCTTCCTTGATGGCAGATCCATTTTCCCTGCTGGTAATCCATGTGGCTGGCTAATGTAAATGCCTGCCGACTTGAGTCGCAATCCTCTTTATGAGACACATTACATCTGTTCATCCTCAGCCTACAAATACTGTGCTTAACATTTTTTCAGATGCTTCAGAAATCATAAATTCTTCTTTAACTCTGTTGCTGCAGGATATATAGCTCAGTGATAGGAAAAGAAAGGAATGTTTGTTTAACAGCACCTCAGGAAATTTTGAGGCCAAATTTATAAAGACTGTTTTGGACTTACATGTATAAATTTGGCTCTTGGCTCTTTGAAGTATTCTGGACAGTGAGACATGTATCCCAATATTGCCACATAAGTTATTCCCACTCAGTAGCAGCAAGGTGTCTTTTATATCAATTATTTTCAGAAATCAGCACATTCCACAGCTTTGATATACCAGTGGGTGGAGCAGTGGCAGAAAAACATTCAATGATCAGGGGTCTACCATAATCTGGACCGGGGATGGTGTTCACATACAAACCTAGTAGACCCTTTTTGTCTATATTTATCCTGGATATATATTATACCTACAGTTGTACATAATGAGCCTAATATTGCACTGTAAAAATTGTTTTAGCCTTGGTGTGGGTAGTTTATTTCAACCCCCTGAACCCCCTCCTAGCCTACACCCCTGGCGAGGGAGATAGATCTTGGCCTCGGATGGTAAAGGAGAATTTTGTTCTTTGATTTCTGACCTTATTTTAATATTAACATGTGCTACATTGAAATACCCTGCTGATTATGTATAGTGTAATGCCATGTCATAGATTACTCTCTGTTTTGTTGGAGAGCAAAATGTCCACGAGGCATCTAAAAGGGAGTTAACCTAGTCATCATAAACAAGGTGTACTAAACCACCAACAGACCATGAATCATCCACAGTATCCACGATTACGATTGTCCTGAAATCTAACACTGGCCCTGCTTGTAGATGTTTAGGTAATAAAGATGATAACACGCAATCGCTCTGGTCATGGATATTGCCATAATGAAGCCAGGAATCTTGCCAGATATATGGACCATTTCTCTTCATATTTATTTCATCTACTGATAAGATTTCTCTCTTTTCCTGCCCTCCTGACTTGAATGTTTGCTGTCTGCATGATAGGACCATGTCTTGTGAACTTTGTATCATAAAAACGTAAGCAGATCATCGAGTCTGTACTAAATTAAAAGGCTGGAGTATAAGGAAATATTTTTCTCCAGCCAGAAGTTGTCTGTGTCATCATAAATGGCATGAAGAAATCAGTTCTCCGTATAGATTTTTCTGTCATATGACTAATAAAACTATATCGTTTACAGTATTATGTTTGATCACTTTATTTCATCTTGTGAGATATTGGTGCTTGATGCCTGGTTCACGTTTATTACCGGACCTTAGGAAATATAAAATGCGAAATATTAATGAAAACGACATCCATTTTAAAGATAATTTTGTACTTTTTCCAAATGGCTTGTAAGATGTTGGTATTTGATGCCTAGTTTATATTTATTACCGAACCTAAGGAAATATAAAATGTGAAATCTTAATTAAAATTATATCCATTTTAAAAATAATATTGTATTACAGATAATTTTATACTTTTGACAAATAGCCTGTCATGTTAGATTGCAGAAAATCATGGGCAAGAAAGAAGCAGTTTTATAGCATTATTAATGTATGATAAAGTTTCCAATTCCATTTGATTTCACTGTAATCTCTAATGTTAGTCGAGACATGTCTTGTATACAAGTCCTGGTCATTACACACTGTTAATATATACAACTGCCAGTCTATAAGTATCACCTATTATACAAAATCATCCTGCCACATTACAGCTATTTGGCATCAAACATATGATTTTTGATCATGTCTTCCTTTGCACTTGATATATATATCCATATTAAAAGGACAGACTCTGGTTTTTAAACACTAAGGCATATTTTTCACTATTAGAGCCTTTTATGATCACTGAAATCAAACATTACTTATATTTTATTGTTTCCATTATTCCTTTCCATACAAACGAAGTGTTTCTGGTTATACTGGTGTTTCAAATACCACAAAATGCATTTTTCATACTTTTAAAAACATCTGAAAAATAACGGTTATGGAGTCGCATTTGAGTCTATTTTTAAGGGTATTTCAACATCACAGACTCTTGTTTCACTCTGTTGTATCCAATTTGTTACAGGTTTGTAAATTAACCAAACTTAGTGTTCATTTTCACTGGCTGAAACTAGAATCTAGGTAAAAAATATGCCTTAATGTCTATCCCTTTAACTTGTACATACAGGTCACCTTCTTATAGATAAGGCAATGTTTGCAAGCCAGCTAGGTGGTCTTTGTAGTGATGTTTAAACTACTTTCTCTTGCTAATTCTAATGATCATAATGACTATTAGCATACACATTCATGGCTAAAGATGTTAATTAGTGAGAAAATTCAATAATTGTCCATCAGTTGAGGTTTATTCAGTTTGATATGAGGAAAATAATTCCATTAAATTGTGTTAGTGAAAGGTCATGTGTTGGTCAAATGAACCCCCATTGTTAGAAATAATTTTTGTTGGAAGCATCCATGTCTTGTTTTAGGATAATGATATTTTGGGGACTGTTTGTATTAGTAATTTTGCTTGTCTAAACAGTGGTTAAACATGGTTTTATGTTAATATTTTACCAAAAATTAACATGGTTAATAACATTACCATCAAAACAAAATAATTAGGAATTTACAAATCTTGTTTTTCTTAAACACAGGTGTTTAAGCATTGTAAATGTATGTAGTTACTCACGTGTAGGACAACAACGGACTTTGTAAATTCAGCTGTTGCTATTTTGTGAGGCCACTCATAAGAATTTGCTGAAAACTAAATTAGTGGGGAAAGACTTTGCTTATTGTTGGTTTATTTTCATTCAGTGTAAAATATGTTTGTGCTTTTATCCAAAACCAGTTCAAGCATGCTGTCCTGGGCACTGTTTGAGCTATCAGGGTTGTCTGTTTATCACAGATGGTTTATAATTAGTGAGACAGAGACAGACGGATGGACTGACTGACTGCGTGAGAGACAGAGACAGAGAGAGAGAGAGAGAGAGAGAGAGAGAGAGAGAGAGAGAGAGAGAGAGAGAGAGAGAGAGAGAGAGAGAGAGAGAGAGAGAGAGAGATAGATATAGATCTGTTTAATGATGTTACATCTCTCCAGTTTAAATTAAATAGCTGAGTATTTGCTCTGAATTTGATCTTGTAATGGGATTTGAACTCTTTATCTGTCAGCTTTAAAGTTTATGATGTCACTGTTGGGGCTAATAAAATAGGTTGCTTTTTTTTAGGATTCTTGTTATTTATACTGCAATGGATTAAAACATTTAGGGTTTTTTATCATATTGCAAACACATGTGCTATGATTGGTATTGCATGGTACAGGTATATTATCATATAAGACCACAGCTTGTGCTGTTTGGATTGGCAGCTGTTCTCATGACTGTCTAGACAACACATTCATGGGCAGTTTGCGGTATTTCCAGGTAATCTCCATGCACTATGGGTACACATGCTATGGAATGAATGCACCAAATGTACCAGGTGCAAGAAAGTTGTTATGTCATATCAGTTGGCTAACTGTGCCAATCAGTGTTAGAATGAACAGATAGGCCATATCTCCCAGCCTGAAAGTGTTTCCCAAATTAAAGTATTTTTTCTCAAATTACTAAGATTTAGCTCATTGGTAGATGGCTTGCTGCAGGGTTTCCCATGACATGTATGTTAATAGTTAAAGGTACGTTATGTTCTTTTTTCTGTACAGAAGTACATAGAAAAGAACCCTATTTCCTACCTAGCATACCTTATGTGACAGTAGGTTTCTTATCTATAGAAGGTCAGGTCAGAGTGTTTAACGTGCACATTCAGAACAAGCTGTTATAGCGCATGCCTGTCCTGGGCACAGGTGACGACCTCGGCCGGCTCCTTTGTCCAGGACAGGATCTGTAGAATAAATTGCATTTACTTTATATTAGACAGGGGCATGACTTAGCTCAGTTGGTAGAGTGCCTGCTTGGGATAATTGGGTCATAGGATCAAACCACCTACATGGACCCATTCTCTGTTTGGACTCTCCCCCCACCCCATTCCAATCCCCCACCCCCATTCCAACCAGTGCCCGATTATTGTTATATTAAAGGTTGTGATATGTGCTGTCCAGTATGTGGAAAAACTGCATGTAAAAGATACCTTGCTACTAATGTAGTAGTGTTGGTATAAAGTGTTCCTACTGGTAGTTTCTAGTGGGAATTTCCCTATTAGCTCAGTTGGTAGAGCACTGGACTCATACTGAGAGACCGTGGTTCAAATCCCCTCAGTGGAGGTTGATTTTTTTCTGTTACACTAATGAAAAAATGTAGTGAGTTTCTTCTGAAGACTATGTGTCAGAATCACCTAATATCTGACATCTCATAGCCGATGATTAATTAGTGTGCTCTAGTGATGTCGTTAAATAACACAAAATTTAACTTTTTAAATATAGCTGGTTTATAAACAATGTGTTGTAGTGTTATTAATTAGATAAATAATCCAAGAATGAATAAATGCTTGCTTAACAACACCATAGCATGAAAAGTATATTGCCAAACTATTCATAACACACTTGGCAAACATTAAGATTTGTTTTAATGTGTTTTCATTGCATTAAAATAATAATGCAACCTGCGCCATGCATTTAAGACCCATTACACACACATGAAACCCATTAAGATGTCCCAATAGTGTGTGTGTAATATGTAATGGCCAAAGAAAACAGATAAACAGTAGATAAAAATAGTGAAACAAAAACAGTGGAATATCTAAGTGGAATCCAGGTGGAATTTTCAGAATGTCTGGTTTAGACAATGACTAATTATTCTGGTGTTGTTTTAGTGTCATTAGCTAATTTTAGACTGAAAGTGGTGCAATTTAAATCATTGTCCACACAGGCGGGACAGGATGTAATGAAAGAGAGAGGACTCATGGGGAGGGAAGAAGAGAAGTAATGTTGTTATGTAACAACACTCGTTTATCACGGTTTTCTTCATCTTTATTTCATTTATTTCAACTTATTTTCGTGCTTATACCCAATTAAGGTTCAAGCAGGCTGTCCTGGGCACACACCTCGGTTATCTGGGCTGTCTGTCCATGACAGTGGGTTAGTTGTTAGTTGGTTAATGGTTAGTGAGAGAGAAGAAGCCTGTATGAACTCACTCTGGGTGGGAGCCGGTACCGGGCTGCGAACCCTGTACCTACCAGCCTGTAGTCCAATGGCTTAACCACTGCGCCACCGAGGCTGATATTTTTCTTCATCAGCATGGTGTTGGACAAATGTTAAGGACCACACAGATAATAAGGGAGAAAACCATTTGGTGCCACTACCCTTGGGCTAGTCTCATTGATTAGCAGCAGGGATATCTTATATGCTCATCCCACAGACAGGATTGTACATACCATGGCCTTTAATATACCAGATGTGGAGCACTGGTCAAACGAGAAATAGCCCAAAGGATGTGTCATGTTTTTATCTCATTACGTCTAATAAATACTATTGGTATATAAAAGGCTTTTATATTTGCATTCCTGTCTTATGATGAAGTACATATAAAAGGCTTTTATATTTGCATTCCTGTCTTATGATGAAGTACATATAAAAGGCTTTTATATTTGCATTCCTGTCTTATGATGAAGTACATATAAAAGATCCCTTGCTGCTGTTCAGCAAGAACACCTAGCTTGGTAGCCTATGCAGTGGAAACACTCAAAAACGGACATTTTTCATGGTCTCTTTATAAATATTGACCATAAATAAAATGTGTTGAGTGCGTAGTTAAATAAAACATTTCCTTCCTTCCTTTATAAATATTGGTTCAGGACATAAACTCTCCAAACCGGATATCCCTAAAACCAGACTTTTTACTTGGTGTCGCAAGTGTCCAGTTTAAAGGGATTTCACTGTAATTATATTTTAAACACCATATAACAACAGTTTAAAGTTGCTGAGATGATGTTACACAAATATTTCTACCTTTTCAATTGTGTCAGTAGTCCTGTGTCATTTTTAAGCAGTGTGCATTGTTACATGAAGAAGACCGGTCTCGGTGGCATCGTGATTAGGCCATCGGTCTACAGGCTGGTAGGTACTGGGTTCAGATCCCAGTCGAGGCATGGGATTTTTAATCCAGATATCGACTCCAAACCCTGAGTGAGTGCTCCGCAAGGCTCAATGGGTAGGTATAAACCACTTGCACTGACCAGTGATCCATAACTGGTTCAACAAATGCCATGGTTTGTGCTATCCTGCCTGTGGGAAGTGCAAATAAAAGATCCCTTGCTGCTAATCGGAAAGAGTAGCCCATGAAGTGGTGCCAGTGGGTTTCCTCTCAAAATCTGTGTGGTAGAAATATTTCTACCTTTTCAATTGTATCAGTAGGCCTGTGTCTTTTTTAAGCAGTCTGCATTGTTACATGAAGAATAAGTCTCCAACGGTTAAAGAAAAAACGTGATAAACTAAACAATGTTCATCCATAACGATGCTTTTAAAAATAACTCAATTGTTTAATACATTTAATAGTAAACTGTATAAATAAGTGTTCGTTGTTAGATTTTAGTAAATAATTGCCGATGAATACTTTTTTCTTTCCTCCCTTCTTCTTTTTAATATTTTCTTTTCATTTTGTTCCTTTTTTATTTTCCCCAGAGTATTTTCTGCGATAATCTTAAAATTTATATTGGTTGATCTTTCTGCTGGTGTAATTGTTCCTAATTACGTGTCTACATAAATCAATATTGTGTTTTCTCGTATCACAGATGCATAAAGGCAAGCAAGCATGCAATGCTCAAGCTTTTATTTCATTGATAAATCAATAAAGGATCGTGGAAATTGAGTCACAATTACCTTTAATGTTCTGTATACATGTAGTGTGCTTTCTAATGCTATATAGAAAATACCCCGTCGCCAATCTGGCCACAGTAGAGTTAGCTAACAGATCTATCTGTCATATTGTGGGCCCTGGAGGACTGCGGTTTGCATGCAAACAAAACTCCCTGGCAATTACATTAAAATCACTTACAGAAACCAATTACAGTGTAGATAAAGCCGACATTATGGCCTAATGTCATAAATATGAAAATCCATATCCAGAATACTTTAGATGTAAATGTCAATAATGAATTCATGTTGGTTTATAGATGTGCATGTATATTACAAAATTTGCTGATTTCTACAAATGCATATGAATTTGGGAAGAATTATTGACCAACTTAATGGTAAACTGAACCTGCTCTATATGAATTTACCGGTTACCGTTATATGGATTCCAATTTAAACAAGTAAACTTGTGGTGCCTAGAAAGAAACTTAAGCACTATATAAAATAAGGGTAGACTTATTCATAGACATGCAAAATACATTAAAGTATTTATCAAAATATAGGTCATTGCAAATATCAAAACCTATTCTTAAACATTGGTAATTCTATGAATATAACAAACATTCTAATGCAAATTATATAAAAAAGAGTTTAAAATATTCCAATATTCATGTTGGTTATTTAATATCAAAACATATTCTTAAAAATTATAATTCTATGAATATAACAAATATTCTAATGTAAATTGTAGAAAAAAAAAAGAGTTTAAAATACTCCCAAATATTCATGTTGGCTACTAAATAGATTCTCATTTTCTTTAAACATTCAAATAATGTTCCAAATAATTAACTTAGCTGAGTTGATTAGGGAAAGGTAGCCCCATTATTTGTACAGCCGTAAGAAGATAGCCAGGCTGTTAAAGAGTTGTTGTTTTGCCTTTGGTGTGTAAATAAGGTTAAAGCATGTTGACAGGTGATGTGTTTCTAGGCACTAATATCTTCTCAGACATCTGGCCTATGTCTTCACTTATCAGCACTTTCCTACTTGTAGAAAAACCACAGCCTCTCCAATAACCACTACCTTTGATTTGTTTTGAATGTGCCAGTTTTGTGAAAACCAGGACGATGGGTTTTTGGAGATGTTTTTGTGGCTGTTAAGAAGATTTGTTTATTCTTACCGGGTTTTGAAAAGGTATAATATTTAAGATATGTATCAGCTTGGCAGAATACAATAAAATACTAGTATGTAGAGACTGACTGTTGGTTTTGGAATACAAAACACTATTGTTTAAATGTCAGAAATTGTTATTGTCAGTCAGTCAGATGGTTGGTAGGTCAGTCAGTTAGTCAGACAGTCAGTAAACCAACCAGCCAGTCAGTCAGTCAGTATGTAAGCTAGCCAGCCAGCCAGCCAGCCAGCCAGCCAGCCAGCCAGCCAGCCAGACATGGGTACAGACAAATGGATGGATGGATAACTGAATGAATGGATGGAAGGACAAACTAATAGACAAATAGATGACTTGAGGAATGGACAGATAGCCACAGAGATGCAGATAATACATGGATGGTTGGATGGATGGAAGCACAAAGTAATGGACACACTGATGGATGGATGGATAAACAGACGGTCAATAAAACACAGAAAAAAAGAGAAATACATAACAATGTTCTCAACACATTTTAATTACAGTACAGTATGGCATTGGTGTTAATGATAATAAAGAAGAAACCGACTGCCACCATGTCATGGGTTATTCTTTTTGGTTAGCAGCAAGAGATTTTATTACATGTACCATCCCTTAGACAGGATAGTACATACCATAGTAACATTTGTTATACCAATTGTGGAACGCCAGCTGGAAAGAAAAATAGCAGACACAAATATTCATGGAAGGATGGATAGATTGACAAATGGATGGATGAATGCATGGTTGAATGGATGCATGCATGCATGGATGGATGAAAAAAATGGATGCATTGTTGGACAAATGGATAGATGGATGAATGGACAGATATATGGTTTACAGATGAATTAGATGCAAACACTTGTATGTAATGGATATAGTTACTTTACTATCACAAGAAAAATTTGATGCCTCCTTTGCTTTTAAACACTTCCATTTCTGAAGCCACAGATGATATAAAAAGCACCAGAGTAGGAAATGGATGGTGATTTCAATAGGGATGCCCGAGATAGGAAAATTGCTTAAATTGCATGTGGAAGAGAGTAATTGTCTGTGATATCCAACACAATTATCATCAAAAATGATTGACTTGGTCAGGAGGGAGTAACTTGGTCTGAAGAAAACCACCTCAGAGGAAATTGAGTCCACTGTCGGTGTAATCGGCAGATCTATATTAGACGCAGGAATAAGGCAAAAAGAGGAATTGTCTGTAACCGTAGATCTGATTTGTGCATGGTCCCCTGAGTAATGGTGATGATTGTGTAATTGAATTAGTCCAGCTGTTGGTTGGGGCTGCTTATCATTTTAGGATTCTGTTTACCAGAGATAGCAGAGGAATTATTTTGTTTTGCTAAATTTTGGAAATGTTCTATAAATGGAATGCGTTGAATCCTGCTTGTCATTGTCTATTTGTGCTAATGAATCTTACGTGGGTTTTTGGGGTTTATTTTTAAGGGGTCTTTTAGGGGAGGGTGTTTTTTTGTGTCATCTGTAATGAATTTTGAACAGCATCAATAATTGTCTATGCCTATCCTTTCCCAATTTCAATTTATGATAATTTTTATTTTTGTTATATTACATGAAGCAGTTAATTTGATTGAGTATTGTTTAATACATGTGTACTACTGTCATGTTTTTGAAAGTGTTCTTGCATTTATTTATTTATTTATTTATTTATTTATTTTATTTATTATTTACTTTATAATCAGATTCTGTAGCTAGTATATTTTGTTTTAAAAGAATATAACATATTATATATATATATAAAGATACCTTTTAATTCTGTTTTGTTTTGGGGTATGGTTTTATATGGATTTCAAACAAAACTAAGCAGAAATGGAAAATAAAAAACCTAAAGTATATTATTTATCCAGTGACAAAATTAAAACCTTCAAGATAGCAGCTAGTAAGAGTTTTTTGTCAGGTAAACAAAAGTCAGTTTGTCAAGTGCTTTTCACATGAAAACACTAAAAATTATTTGAGATAGCATACTAGGTTTTTTTTCCAAACACAAATACTGAGACATGTCACATCAGCTTTAACAAAACCAATTCCATTTATTTATTTTGTAATTAAGTTGCAGAAAGGTGATCAGTGTGAATGTCAACCCCTTGTCAAGGACTGAAATTGATTTTGTTGAATGGGAAGCAAAGATTTTTTTCTGGGAGCAATGAATGAATGAATTAATGTTTAGCAACACCCCAGCATGAAGAATACACTGGCAAATGGGTGTCAGAAATTTGGGAAATGCAAATGCTAGGAAGTGAAACGCAGTTCTAAAAATTAGTCATACAATATACAACTTCTAATTAAATACTTGTAATATATCATTTTTAACAGCAGTGTAAAAGACTTTTGAGATAAATGTTGATAAAGTTTATGATTTATGTTATTGCACTTAAAATATGAAGAAGTCTTCATGTATATGACATTTTGTCAAAATTAATATGGAAAGCAAAAGCTGCTTCTGAAACTAATTATTAGAAGACAAATTGTGCATTTTGATGGCATTTACTGTCTGTCCCTGTCAATTCCGAGCCATGCTGATTAACACGAGATTTATTTATGCATTCTATCTGCATGTTCTGTCAGAGGAAATAACCATACCTAGAAAGAAAGCAACAAATTGCTTTGGATTCACCCGACATTTCATGCAGTGTTGGGCCGGCCCCCTCATCACTGGCAATTAGAAGGAGAATCTCTGATCATCAAATTAGTCCCCGAGCATCTGAACTTGTCTGACATCTTTGATTGCATCGTGTACCCCAGTGACTCATGGAATTAATAACTGTTGATAAATTTGCCTCCACAGGTTAGAGGGGATAAAAGAAAAAACCTTGTATAGCCTTGCATGAAATCTTCCATTCTACACATGCATCTGGACTTGAGGTTTTTAGATAGAAGTAATTATGGCTTGAATAAGAAAAGCATTTTGCTGGAGAGCACTTCAAAACGTAATTGTCTTTTCATGCATTGGTGGTAATATTTTTTCATGTAAAAATGCTGAATGTTTGGATGACATAACTGAGCCCATTTTGCTTAGAACTATATGAGTCATTTTCAGTGTTATAGGTTGAAAAGGAGTAATGTTTTGTAATAGTTATAATGGGCGGAAATCAATGTTCGGGGTTTAATGGTCTTGTTGTTCTTGAGGCCATTATATTTAGGTTACGTCATTCAGAATTCCACATCAAGAAGCTTTATAAATACCACATTGGATCATGTGTTATTTATTGAGATATTTCTCACTGACTGAAGTAACTAATTAGTATTAATTAACCAAAGTGACATGTTTTGTAAATGATAAATCATTTATTTTTATTACTGTTTTTTTTAATATATATATATATATATGGGGTTTTTTCATTCAAAGCTTGGCACAGTGTAAACACTTCTGACTGGTTTATAATGTTGTTTATCTATAATGGGGAATAAGAACATTGGGCCAAATTTACAAAGCCTGTTTTTTCCTTTGACCTAAATAACTACATGCATTTAACAACACCTGCATTTAACAAATACAGACATCACAAATTTAGCCTATTGTCTTTTTAAAAACTACATTCTTTGATGAAATAATTTTAGGTTGGCTTCTAGATTGGCTTGTCGCTTACTGCCTATACACGGATATGTTGTTTGGTAAACACTTTCTCGAAGACCAGATTGTACATACTGTGGTCTTTGATATTTTAGCCATGGAACATTGGCTTAAATGCAAACTATTCTTTATGAATATGATAACTGATACTAATAGAATATTTTATTGGAAAGTACACATAAAAAATCTTTTGCTGCTTTATTGGTAGGAGTAGCCTATGTGGTGGTAAAAGGTTTTCTCACTTTCTCTCTCTGTTCTAACTCTCTGTTCTCTCTCTCTCTCTCTCTCTCTCTCTCTCTCTCTCTCTCTCTCTCTCTCTCTCTCTCTCTCTCTCTCTCTCTCTCTCTTCATCTGACTTTATCTTTCTTTTTCTTTTTTCTGTCACAACAGTGTCAAAAATAACCATACTATGTTATTTGGACACAAAAATGGCCATAGTTCAAAATATGCTGAGCTGTCATTAACCAAATATTCCTTTCCTTTCTGTTACATACCCTTTACATTTTGAGTTGTTTGAAAACATATCTATAATAAAAGAAAGCAAGTTGAATACATTTTTAATCAGTGAATTGTAAGATGCATGATACCCTTAGGATGGAACATAATGACATTTGCCATTTCGCTGGTGTGTTTTGAACTTTGAAAATACCACAACTGCATTTGACATATTTTGTTTCATTTGGCCTATGACTGCAACAGTCTAGGATGACATGCAAAAAAAAAACAAATTGAAAAAAATGAAGCCATTAAAATTTAAGTGGCTGATGAATACAGCTGCTTGCGTCCAATGTTGGTGATGACTTGTAACAATATTTTGTGAGAAAATTACTGCAGCTTAGCATCTCAGTGGGGCATAATGATCTCCATTATGCCGTGATTGTGTCAACAGCTCCAGTTTCGTAAACCTCCCTTGTTTCGTACCATCTCGTAGGGTTGGCATATGATTCACTGAGTCTTGTACAGCCGCTGTGCACATTCTGTCGGTGCAAAAAAAAAAGAAGATATCAGAGAGATAGAAAAACCCCGTAAACTGTTTAACTTGGATCTCAAATTGTACATCCCTAAGGGCTGATAAAGCTGAAGTTCACCAAAGTCATGAGATTTGATCTGATGTATATTTAATACATGTGGGATTTTCTCCCTATATTATTTCACTCCCAAGATATGGCTTGCAAATTTAATCACTTTGCATAAATAATTGATTGACTGCGAATCTTTTTTTTCTTCTAATGTTTGCCTTGAAAAGTACAAAAAATTATATATGGCTGATACAGAAGCAGGTGTTGAGATTATAAATAAAGTAAGGTCTGAGTTTTGTGATTAAAAATGCTCAAAGTAATTAGATCCTAAATGGAATGCCGGTGTTGGTGTCATGATATTTCCTTCAAAAGGATGTCTTGTTTAGCAAGGGGTGTGTGTGGGTTTTGAAGCTGACCTGTTTATGTTTTGGAGCTCAGTTTCGGTCATATTGACTGGGTGATCATACGTTTATGATTAGTTTTGCTGAAAGGTGGTGCAGTGTTGATTTTCACTGATAGTTTCCACATGTGAAGTGTGTTACAGGACACACTCTGATTTGTTTAAACATCTTACAGGGAATCGCTTGATAAGCTTTATATTCATTGCCTAATCAGATTGTTCACTGACCCCTGAGTTATCTACCATTGCACATTTGAAGGGAATTATTTGTACCAGATGAGAGTGGAATGCAGCTCACCCGTAGCTCATAGAATGAATCACATGAAGTAAGAAACATTGACTTTTAGAGGCAGGACGAAGCCCAGTGGTAAAGCACTAGCTTGATCTGCAGTCCGTCTGAGATTGACGCCCATCCATGTGCCAGTAGGGCTATCTCTCATTCCAGCCAGTATACCACGACTAGTATATCAAAGGCCATGGTATGTGCTATCCTGTCTGTGGGATGGTGCATATAAAAGTTCTATTGCTACTAATGGACAAATGTAGCAGGCTTCTTCTATAATGCTATAAGTCAAAATTATGAAATGTTTGACATCCAATAGCTGATGATTAATAAATCAATGTGCTCTAATGGTAGTGATAAACAAAACTTTAACTTTTTATTCCAACCACTGTACCTTAATTATTAATTAAACTAAGAGAGTGCATATAAAACATGTTTAGTTACTAAAAATTGAGATGGAAAACAACTTTTGCAAATATTTTCGCCAAATTGAAAATTCTTTAAAAAAAATTGTGGGTTTTTTTTTGCAATTGGCAACTTTGGCGAATGACAATGCGAGCTCTGATAGTGTCATGTGGTCTGTATGTATGTCTTCAGTTATCAGGTCTTTGATACTTGTGGGGGAAAAACTCCAATGCTCTCCAATAACCTCTACCTTTGATTATCCCCTCTTAATTAATTGTTGAGTTGACATAACATCTTGCCCAACACCTAGATAGCTGAAGTCTGTGCCCAGGACATGCAGCCATCTTGAACCCTAATTGGATAATAAAAAGTGATTAATCATAAACAAGAATTTTTAGTGAACATTATTTCATCCATCTGAACCACCAATACAGAATCAAATGTTAATAATGAAACATTAAAGAATAATTATTTTATGCATATAGGATGAATTGTTTTGAGGCGTTTTCATAATCAGTAAATGTTTTCCAAGCTTGTAATATGGTTTGTTGGAGGGTTTTTTTAAATAATGTTTTTTTAGCAACTGATTGAAATTTCACACTTGCATTGACAACAAGTATTAACGTTTTGTTTGCCAACTGCCATCTGTAAAGAGTAATTAACCCATGTTTGATCTTTCATTCAGTACTCTTTGTTCCGTTCTGTTGCCCTAAGCAATAAATACTTGGCCAATATTGTAATGTCTTTGATCATGGCTTTGGAAATGGTTTATTTAACGACACACTCAACACATTGTATTTATGGTTATATGGCGTCAGACATATGGTTAAGGACCACCCAGATATTGAGAGCAGAAACCCACTGTCGCCACTTCATGGGCTACTCTTTTCGATTAGCAGCTTGGGATCTTTTATATGCACCATCCCACAGACAGGATAGTACACACCATGGCCTTTGTTACACCAGTTGTGGAACACTGGCTGGAATGAGAAATAGCCCAGTGGGTCCACCGACTAGGATCGATCCTAGACCGACCGCGCATAAAGCAAACACTTTACCACTGGGCTACGTCCCACTCTCCACCAAAAAAGGTTATAGCTATAACTGTCTGTTATTTGTAAAACAGATACTGTCTGTTATTTGTAAGACAGATACTTGTTTACATAGCCTGTGACATTTGTGTATGTTTTACACTATATATAACACTATTCTTTGTACAGTATTTCTTTCTGGAATGCATGTATATAATGTATACTTAGATGTTTGATTACATAGATCTGTAGACCTAACACATTCTGCTTTTGAAAGCGATGATCTCTGAAAGTAAAGTGGAAAACAGAACAAGCTTGTGTGGATTTCGCTATCACCAGTATCTGTAGAAAACCTTACTGGTGTCAGATGTGGGGTTCATGACACCTCTCTACTCTTACACCACCGCTGACAGAATTATAAATATCTAATGATGTCTTTTAACCATGCAGTGACAGAACGTGTATGTGTGGAAGGAATCTAATATCCATTGAATAGGGTGTATATTGTTCTTGTGTGGGAACTGTGTGAAGAGGTGGGGTTATTTAGTGATCTAGTTTTACCCACAAAAGAAACAGTGTTATATACTACTTTAATTTTCAACAGATTGGATAATCTTTCTTTTGAATATTTGCTGAAATATACACTGGTAAAGGTTGGGTACTGTGCATTTAAAAAACAAAACAAATTTTGCCATAATAAACACTCAAAAATTTAATTAAATAAATAATTTTTTAAAATATATAAAAAAGTATAAAATGTTTTGATATTATAATTAATCATCATTTTACTTACATAAATTTCTGGGAGTCAAAATACATCATTTTATTATAATGATGAACTGAAGCATATGAAATTGGTTACCTGCTAACTCAGTTGACTGCTTATAAAGGTGACTGGTTAATTCAGGTGACTACTTAATACAAGTAACTTCTTTAAGGAGGTGACTGCTTAATACAAGTAACTTCTTTAAGGAGGTAACTGCTTAATACAAGTAACTTCTTTAAGGAGGTGACTGCTTAATACAGGTGACTGTAACAGGTGACTGCTTTATACAGATGACTGGTTAATACAAGTGGATGCATGAGTAGATATAACAAACATTATTAGAATGTCAGCTGATATTTGTTCTTTCAGATGCTTCATATATGTAATGCATGTATAATGTATGTTATTACAATGTTTTTGATATTTGTATTTTCAGGTGTACAAGTTGTACAGAAAGCCTGTTTCCTTGTTCTTGGTGTATCCGCAGTCACCTGTGTACCCACCTTCCTAATGAAGACTGTCCAGTGAACGAAACTCTTGTTACTGGAAAAAATGTATGTCCTGAAGTGAAAAACATTAACAATATTGTTAAAAGAAATAAAATAGTACTAACTCATAACTGCAGTATTTGAAAACAAAATGTATAAACATATAGTTTTCTGTTTACAAAATATTAAACATTCAAAAAATATTTTTTGCATATTAGAATTGTTTGTCTCACTGTAAGACAGAAAGAAAGTAGACATTTAACAATACATTTATCAATTTTTGTGATGTCTGGCTTCATATACCATTCATATCCATCAGTTTCTTACAAACTATAAATCCTAGGTCAGTGAAACTTGGTTTATAGTTACACCTATGGATGTTCATCATAGTGAACTGAAACTTGGTTTATAGTTACACCTATGGATGTACATCACAGTGAACTGAAAATTGGTTTATAGTTACACCTATGGATGTTCATCACAGTGAACTGAAACTTGGTTTATAGTTACACCTATGGATGTACATCACAGTGAACTGAAACTTGGTTTATAGTTACACCTATGGATGTACATCACAGTGAACTGAAACTTGGTTTATAGTTACACCTATGGATGTACATCACAGTGAACTGAAACTTGGTTTATAGTTACACCTATGGATGTTCATCACAGTGAACTGAAACTTGGTTTATAGTTACACCTATGGATGTTCATCATAGTGAACTGAAAATGTTTATGGCAAGCAAGTCATTTAATTCCATAGAATTTTTATTTTTATTTTTTTGTGTGCCTTTTTTTTTATTATTCAGCTTCAAATATTCATGGAAACAGCAAAATAAAGGTATATTGCAAGCAAAAATTTGACAAAGACAACACAGAACACAAAGCTATAACTGTTTAAAATTGTTCACTGAAAATTGCTCCAACTGTCTTCAAAAGTTATTTCTCATATCTTATTGGGGTGGGGATTTTTTCAATAGAATAAACAAATAATAAATCTTCTGTATGTCCTTATTGCAGTAAAAAAAACACAACAAAAAAACCTCTGAAAATTGTTATTTGTGATCGAGCTAAGTTTGGAATTCATACAAATAGAAACCTAAAGACTGTTTGTTCTTATTTCAGCTTCCTGGAACGAGCATGAGAATTGGGCCCAAGGCTTGCCCTCAGATAGAGTTTTATGATCAGAAAATCCAGACACTTGTGCCGGCTAACACCCGCAAGGCAATTAACATAAAGGCCAGCAACTTGAAGGTTTGTAAAAATTACTGTGATCTACAGAGTTCTCCGAGCAACAAAAGCACTGTGAAAACAGTCAGTGGTTAATGATCACAATAATAAATTGTGAATTGTTTTGTAGGTGTAAAAGAAATTTTTATTTAACGACGCACTCAACACATTTTATTTACGGTCATATGGCGTCGGACATATGGTTAAGGACCACACAGATATTGAGAGAGAAAACCCGCTGTTGCCACTTCATGGGCTACTCTTTTCGATAAGCAGCCAGGGATCTTTTATATGCACCATCCCACAGACAGGGTTGTACATACCATGGCCTTTGATATACCAGTCGTGGTGCACTGGCTGGAACAAGAAATAGCCAATGGGCCCACTGACGGGCATCGATCCCACACCAACTGTGCGTCGAGTGAGCGCGTTACCACTGGGCTACGTGTAGGTGCAAAACGGGTATCAAAATGATTAAACACATTATTTTGTTTCATGTGACAAGAACATTCAGCTTGTTATTGATTCACTCACATGACACAAAGCATAGCAGATATGCTGTGTGCTGTTATTATTTGCATTATCATCTCATTTATTTGGATAGTGCTTTACGAAAAAATATCCAGTTGATTACATTTCCATAATTCTGAATCATTCATTTTTTTCCTTGAATCACATATGATACATTTCAAATAGAGAATTGTCCAAAATGTTTGTTTTAATTAAATAACTATTGTTAGCTAAATGTTATAAACAGCAGAGCTATAAAGACTTTTGAGTATCACTGTGTATACTTTTTTATTTTAATAAACAGTCTTTATAAGGTGACACCACGATTGGTATATCAAAGACCATAGTATGTGTCTGTGGGATGGTGCATATAAAAGATTCCTTGATACTAATGGAAAAATGTAGCAGGTTTCCTCTTGATGACTGTAAAATATACCATATGTTTGACATCCAATAGCCGATGATTAATAAATCAATG
The DNA here is from genome assembly GCF_016097555.1 of Gigantopelta aegis. Taxonomy (NCBI): domain Eukaryota; kingdom Metazoa; phylum Mollusca; class Gastropoda; order Neomphalida; family Peltospiridae; genus Gigantopelta; species Gigantopelta aegis. The sequence continues at coordinate 82,330,140 of NC_054701.1, forward strand.
TGCTCTAGTGTTTGTTTGGTTTTAATTATAAGGTGAATTAAAAAAAATAGTTTTGTCTTTATGAAGTAAAAATGGTGAGATATAGGAGTTACTTATCTGATGGTGGTGGTGGAGATAATGTCAACTTCTGCATTAAAGTTTGTTAATGTTTCACATTTACATCAGGTTCTCACCAACTCACCAGTTCTAGATCAATAAAACTTGGTTTACATGTGCACTTGTGGATATCATCACAGTGCTCTGAAAATGTTTATGATAAGAGGCGGCATTTAATTCCTCAGAATTGTTGTTTTACCAATATATACAGTAGAGTTTTTAACAATATGGATTAAAAATGTGGGTTATTTCTTTTCAGCTTTTTCAAATCAAAACTCCACTGAAATGTTTCTTCAACATGAATGCTGGCATCACCGTCCCGGCCACTATTCAGAAGATTGATGAGACCGTCTCTAACATCGCCTGTGAGGAAGTCATGGTAAGAAATGTTCAACTCATGGTTGGTCCTCTGTCTTGTTTTAAAGGGCCTATTCTGAGATTGTACCCCTTTTACAATATTTTGGTAAATATTTTTCTTTCACATTATTAAAATTAAAATTTACTTAAAATTCTTTTTTTTGCTTAGAATATAGCTATATCTATAACCAATGTATTTCTGGAAATCGTAATCAATTGTAATACGTATAAACAACCAAATAAAATTTTAAATAATTGGCCCAAAGGTCATTCCATTTGTCCATGTAATACTGTATATTTAATACATGTTATCAAAAAGCAGGATGTGTGTTTATTTTGTTGGGGAGAACAAATGGAAGTCTTGCTTGGGTTGAAATCTCAAGATGGTCTCTTTAAAATATCAGTAGCAGATGAAGAAATATCTGCAAAGAAGTCCACAAAACTAAATAGTGCCTGTGTCCGTGTATTTGTTAGAAAAGGAATGAAAAACGTTCAAATTTTCCAAAATTCTCTAATTAGTGCCATCCTGTAACCTGTTCCTGTCATTATGGTTTAAGGACTGTTTTTCATTTGTGCTGTTTTTGACATGGAGTAGGTGCGTTATGCACAAAACAGATGCACAGAAAATTGATGGATTTTTAGTTTTAAAAAATCTGTACAAAGTTTAAAAATAAATAAGTAATTTTAAATACACATTTTTTAAAACATCTCATTCTCTTGACAGATTATTTACAACTGATAATGCAGAAGTTGCTTTTGTTATATATACATTCTTCTTTCACATCTGTATTTCATTAATCTATATTCTAATTTGTTTTCGTTTCAGTTTGACTATTTTCGTAATGTCAGTTCACAAAACGTTCCATTCCAAGTCCTGTGGGGTAACATGCATCCTTTGGACAACCCATCCAACATTCAAGGTATGAAACACTTCTACAATGATTGCTGTGTCTTTTGATGTACTCTGGTAATGTCTCTTATATGTTGGTCTGTTTTAATGGAAGTGTAATAGAAGGGAGCTAACTGCAGTACCACCCACTTGCATGGGTATTTATCTAATGGAACCGGCCTCGGTGGCGTCGTGGCAGGCCATCGGTCTACAGGCGGGTAGGTACTGGGTTCGGATCCCAGTCGAGGCATGGGATTTTTAATCCAGATACCGACTCCAAACCCTGAGTGAGTGCTCCGCAAGGCTCAATGGGTAGGTGTAAACCACTTGCACCGACCAGTGATCCATAACTGATTCAACAAAGGCCATGGTTTGTGCTATCCTGCCTGTGGGAAGCGCAAATAAAAGATCCCTTGCTGCCTGTCATAAAAAGAGTAGCCTATGTGGCGACAGCGGGTTTCCTCTAAAAACAGTGTCAGAATGACCATATGTTTGACGTCCAATAGCCGATGATAAGATAAAAAAATCAATGTGCTCTAGTGGCGTTGTTAAATAAAACAAACTTTACTTTATCTAATGGATTTTATGATTGCTCTGTTATTGATAAATTACATGTAAATCGTTTTAATTTTTTTTACTTAACATGCTTTTTATATAATTTGATGTAATGACATAATTTTCTGAGGCTTATCCAAGGATAACTTTCAGTTTTTTTAGCAGAGGCATTTTAGTCAGAATGATACTTTTCTTTCTTTTTATTCCCTACAGTGATGAGGTACAAGTGTAATGTGATGACATCTATATGTACCAATACACTGACCATCTACATTTAAAAAATCAGATACCATGAATTCTGTATAAATCAGATACGGAATTTCACTATTTTCTCTTCCCTGCAGTGATGATGTCCAAGTACATTGTATGTTGAGATGACATCTCACTGGCCATCTAAGTTTTTTTTAAAAATCAACTTACCTTGAATTCTGTATACACTGTCTGTGTTGAATTTAACTGCTGATTTGATGATCAATTTTCTCTTCCATGCAGTGATGATGTACAAGTGTACCGCGATGGCGTCCACATGTGGACAGTGTTTGGGTCAGCACCTCTCCGACTACTCGTGTGGCTGGTGCGAGAACCAGTGCAGTACCCAGGGGTTCTGTGAACACCTCAACAAGTACTGGCTGCCCAACCAGATGACCTGCCCCAACCCTGTCATATCAGAGGTAGGCCTGCTGGGAAAACGTGAATACAGTAGTGTTATTGATGTCATGTGGGTATATAAAAAAAGTGAATGTATATACAACTAATTTGAGCTAATTGGAAAAAAAAGAAAAGAAACCCAGTAATGTTTTGTTTTAATTATTTAGGTTAGTTGTGATTATAATATTCTTTCCATTTCTGTTCCTTTTATTCCAATTTTTGTTCTCCTGTCTTTCCTTGCTTCGTGTTCGCTCGATGCATGGTCGGTGTGAGATTGATCCCCGTCGGTGGGCCCATTGGGCTATTTCTTGTTCCAGCCAATGCACCACGACTGATATATCAAAGGCTGTGGTATGTACTACCCTGCCTGTGGGATGGTGCATATAAAAGATCCCTTGCTGCTAATTGGAAAGAGTAGCCCATGAAGTAGCGACAGCGGGTTTCCTCTCTCAATATCTGTGTGGTCCGTAACCATATTTCTGACGTCATATAAAACCGTAAATAAAAAATGTGTTGAGTGCATTGTTAAATAAAACATTTCTTTCTTTCTTTCCCTTGCTTCGTCTTCTCTTTTCATCCCTTCTGTTCTTTTCCTTTCACATTCCTTCCCTTTCCATCCTTTTCCATCCTTTTCCTTTCTCTTCTCTTCCCTTCTTTATCTTTCATGGTAATGTTTTATTTCAGTTATTAATTAAAAAAAAAATGTTGAAATTAAAAATAAAATTAAAACTTTTATATGTGTACCATTATATAGTATTTTTCAATACTAACGAGAACAAACATCTCTTTCAGTTTTACCCACAGTCTGGACCCAAAGAGGGTGGCACCCTCCTGACAATTGTTGGTGAGAATCTGGGCAAGGAAAAGAATGAGATATCGGTGGACATTGATGGAACTCCCTGTACGATTGTCCACTACAAAGCACCCACCAGGTTTGTGGATAGGAAATATTAGCTTCAAATTAAACATTTACCAGAAAACTGAAATAAATGTATGTGGGTCAATGTTTTGCTTTGATTTCCAACAATAGGTGGTACGGCTTGAGGTTGCCAGACTCTCCTTTCAAATTCACCTGTGAAGGACATTTTCACAGATACAGCAAACATAACACACAAAAAACCATTTTAAAAAGTGGTATGGCCAATACGTACCTCTTTGAAAAGTGGTACATCCATGGCTGTATCATCTGTCCTGCCTCTGCCTTGTATTATTAATCCTCAACTGGCCTGGGCAAATGGAGGGGATTATAGGTTTTGTCTCTGTCTGTCTATCTGTATGCATGTCCAACTGTCACACATATAGTTCTGCAAACTTTTTTTGCAGTGCCTCAAGATATTGAGCTAAACTTTTGTGTAATTTTATCATGTATAATTATGAATTGTTTTACTATTGTGCAGATTTGCCCAGTTTTGAGTTATGGCCCTTGAACTTAAGAGATAAGAAAACTGGTTGGGCCCAGTATGGGACATGCATTAGAATGCCTGTTTTCTCTGTGTAAGCCAAAATCACATGTAACCATGATCCACAATATTTCATGGAGATTGCATGCAACAGTGGATGAGGTGTCTCTCATTCTTCAGCAGAATAGGAGAAAATTAACTGTTTTAATTGCCTTGTTTTTCAGTATACAGTGTAAAACTGGACAGGCCAAGTACCACAACCAGAAAGGATATGTTCAAGTGATTGTCACAAGGAAATATGTAGCCAAATCCAAACAAATGTTTAAATATGTGGTGAGTTTATGAATACGGGAATACTAAATGTTTTCTGTCTTGATTAAAGTTATATTAATATTCTTAGTATTAGTATTAAAAATTAATTAATTCATTATTTGTATCATGCAGTAATAACATATTCCACTGATTTACTGAGTAAAGTTTCAAGTAAAAGAAATAATCAAAAGTATGTTTTATATAAAAACAAACCCAGTATAAACAGGGTTCTTACACATCCCGGAAATCTTTGAATGTCCTTGAATTTTGTGGTTAAAAAATCCAGGCCTAGAATGTCTTGGATAAAGCATTAAATTTTATTGTGTCCTGGAAATTTAGTCCAAAAATCTAAATTCAGACAACAATATGTTATAAAAACATTCATTGATTGAACATTTCATGTCCTGGAATGTTTTTGTTTTTTTAAAGTCCTGGAATTATATATTTGTTCAAGTGTAAGAACCTTGATAAATCTGTACAAAGGGTGGTTTGATATAATTCTCTCTAAAATCATGTTTGTGCTTATATCCAATTAAGGTTCAAACATGTTGTCCTGGGCACACACCTCAGCTATCTGGGCTGTCTGTCTAGGACAATGAGTTAGTTGTTAGTGGTTAGTGAGAGAGAAGAGGGTGTAGTGGTCTTACACTTACCCAGTGAGTCTTTAAAACTTGCTCTGCTTGGGAGACGGTACATGACTGCAAACCCTGTACCTACCAGCCTTATGTCTGATGGCTTGACCATGACACCACCAAGGCCAGTGATATAATTAAGCTTGGTTCAACTTTGTCAGCAGTTAGTTCCCTTTTGTTTTAGACATCATTCTTTAAGCTTCAGTATTTGGTTTGTCCTAGCTTCTGTATTATGTACTGTTATGTGCATTGTTTTCAATGTACAAATGCCAAACAATTACCTATTTCAGATTCCAAGTATCAAAGACATTCAACCAAATCGAGGTCCATTTGATGGAGGTACGAGGGTGACAATCATTGGAAACCACATGGATGCTGGAACCAAGAAGAATGTCTCGATAGGAAATCTGGAATGCAAGTTTGTTGAAAGGTCAGTGTCTTTATCTTGTTGGATTATTCTCTTTGAGGGAGCAGGAGGTAGCCCAGTGGTATAGCGCTCGCTTGATGCACGGTTGGTTTAGGATTGATCTCCGTCGGTGGGCCCATTGGGCTGTTTCTTGTTCAAGCCAGTGTACCACGACTGGTGTATCAAAGGCCGTGGTATATGCTATCCTGTCTGTTAGAAAGTGCATATAAAAGATCCCTTGCTGCATTAGGAAAGATGTAGCGGGTTTCCTCTGATGACTACGAGTCAGAATTATCAAATGTTTGATATCCAATAGCAGATGATTAATTAATCAATGTCCTCTAGTTGTGTCATTAAACAAAACAAACTTTTGTATTCTTTAACTGACATATTAATGGCCATGGTAAGATTGCAGGGTTCAGATTTAAGAATTTGTTACCTATGGCACTTTTAAAATAGGTAAGTTCTTGACCTATGGTAATTCCTATCATAGCTATGGCAATTTCCGTTGCTGTCACCATGAAGTTCAATCCCTGGGATAGCTCCTTTCTACTGTTTAACATTATTGTAACTGCAGATGTCTTCTCTAGCATAGGAGACTGTCACCATGAAGTTCAATCCCTGGGATAGCTCCTTTCTACTGTTTAACATTATTGTAACTGCAGATGTCATCTCTAGCATAGGAGACTGTCACCATGAAGTTCAATCACTGGGATAGCTCCTTTCTACTGTTTAACATTATTGTAACTGCAGATGTCTTCTCTAGCATAGGAGAATGTCACCATGAAGTTCAATCCCTGGGATAGCTCATTTCTACTGTTTAACATTATTGTAACTGCAGATGTCTTCTCTAGCATAGGAGAATGTCACCATGAAGTTCAATCCCTGGGATAGCTCATTTCTACTGTTTAACATTATTGTAACTGCAGATGTCTTCTCTAGCATAGGAGACTGTCACCATGAAGTTCAATCCCTGGGATAGCTCATTTCTACTGTTTAACATTATTGTAACTGCAGATGGCTTCTCTAGCATAGGAGACTGTCACCATGAAATTCAATCCCTGGGATAGCTCCTTTCTACTGTTTAACATTATTGTAACTGCAGATGGCTTCTCTAGCATAGGAGACTGTCACCATGAAGTTCAATCCCTGGGATAGCTCATTTCTACTGTTTAACATTATTGTAACTGCAGATGGCTTCTCTAGCATAGGAGACTGTCACCATGAAGTTCAATCCCTGGGATAGCTCCTTTCTACTGTTTAACATTATTGTAACTGCAGATGGCTTCTCTAGCATAGGAGACTGTTATCAATGACCATTAAAAACTAACAGCCATTGATTAATATAATGTGCATACTATTGCTTGGTAGTGGATCTTGCTCTTGCATCTGAGGTGCAGTGGAACATGGGCTTATTGGAATATTTCCTATTTTAGCTTGAATCGGCATGAAGTGGTGTGTGAGACCATGGAAAGCCCCTCCCAGAAGATGTCTATATTTGCCGTGCGGATGATCATGGACAATCAGGTGATCCAGGCTCCCACCAATGTGTACTACACATATGTTGACAACCCAGTCGTCAGCAGAGTCGTGCCAAAGAGAGGCATTCGCAGGTAACACACGTTCTACACTAACACATAGTTTTAAGTTTTAATGTTTTAAGTGTGGTACCTGGTGAATATTTGTTTGTACTTGTTTGACTTTCAAGATATAACACTTAGAATTGTATTAAGTATGACTTTTAGACTAATAATATCACATTGCATTGTTTGACTTACAAGACGTAACACATAGAATTGTATTAAGTATGACTTTTAGACTAATAATATCACATTGCATTGCTTTTAAGTGCATACACTTATGTAGCCATGATTTTAGATTGGGGCTATGTATGTATGTATGATTTTATAAAATTTAATAGTTTTAAAAAAAGGTTTGATATGGGGGGGAGCATGGCCCCACCTCCATATTCCACTGAGTGTATCATATTTTGAATAATTCTTTACTTATTTTACTTTCCAGAATAATAACTCATAGCATTGTTTTAAGTACATCGTCTATTGAATGATTCTTATTTGACTTGCAAGTTATATGTGACACAAGAATGTCATTGTATATAATAATGAAATACTATTGTTTACCTTTTTATTTGTAGTGGAGGCTTGTCAATTGTCGTGACAGGAACTAATTTTGACCATGTGCAGAAACCTCAGATGTTGTTGCTGTTTGGCAACCAGGCATTTGAAAGTGTAAGATTTCCATAGCCATCTCATTTGATGGGATAGATTATAAATGCAATAGTTCATTTGATGGGATATAGTTTATAAATGCAATACAACCGTGTCCGGTGTATCGGCGCGTCCGGTGATTCGGCGCACTTGGTATTTTATTGAGTATGCTTAGGAAGTTGTCATGTTGTCGGAGTTTTTAACGAATTAAAGTTCAGTTCCTTTTTCAATGGTTAATCAAGTATCAACATATTTATTGTTAAGGGTACAATTAATTTTTGTTTTAGAATTATCAATAATTAGGCCTATATAATAATTTCAAAATAAATCATTCACCTGTTTTCGTGTTTATAAACGCGAAGTAGGTCATCCTTATTTGATATTAATTAAGAATGTTAAAACCAGTCTAAAAACACCTTTACCGCATTTTAAAAATTATAGTAAACAGTATAAATGTAATTATTTTTGTTCGGTTATTTTTTTATTTAAACCGAAAAACAAAACAGGCAAACGCAAACAAAACGAAAATTTTACACCTTAATTGACAGTCATTCCGATAAAAAAAAAAAAAAAGCGAAATAAGATCCACGTGTGTGCACAATCTACCCGAGAAAAATAAAATCAATGTAGGCATCTTAGCCATGCATGACAATGAACACGTATGCATCTGCAGTATTGTGCCACTCAAGAAAACGATTCCGAAACTGATCATGAGATGGGTCATATGTGATCGTTCATTTTCATAGTAATATTTTTAACAAGACAAAACAAAAAAGTACTAAAATAATTCTGGGACAATAGTGTAGCGTTTATGGGCTAAAAGTGAGGTCATGGGCGGTTTATAAATAGCGGGGTCAACGATCTACATCTACTGCGCCGAATCACCGGACATGCAAATCGTTTTGGATACAAGGGGGTGCCTATATTTATGCACCATTTTAAAATGTGTATTTACTACAGACATAAAACGGTTTGTAGTGTATTTCAGATTATGCACTTCTTCATTGGTGAGAGACGCATTTTATTAAATATTTTACAATGTTCACATAGAAAATGGTCCCTGAAAGCTTAGGTGCGCCGATACACCGGACAGCACTGTAGTTGTTTAAAATTAGTAGTTTTCATTGATACAATTTTAAATGCAATAATTTTATTAAAAGACTTAAAATTTTAATACTGAAATATTTCTTATAATTCTACTACATACAGCAATATGATTTTTAAATGTGATAATATTTTTTTTTTGCATTTGAATGAATCTTTTATAATAAGATTTGAATGTGATAATAGTTCTGTGGTGTCATAAATCCTTTATAATTCTGTGTAACACAGAAATAAAATTTCATCATGATAAATGTTTTGCATGAACCTATTTTCTGTAATTTTAGGACTGCAAACTGCGAAATTCTCACAAGATGGTGTGCAGGTCACCGCCAGTGTTTACATTGCGTTCCAAATTCAAGGGCGCCATTGATGTCCCATATGGATTCCGCATGGACAATGTTAAGGATGTTTACAACTTGACCCAGTTTGATGAGACCAAGTTTGGAGTCTTTACTATTTTTCCTGACCCAGAATTTAAGGAGTTCAAAGGAAAAACAAAGGCACATCAAAAGAAGACAGAATTCCTGACAATTGATGTATGCTGATTGTTTTTATTAAGTTTTAAATTCCTGTTTATCCCATTCCTTTGTATCTATAAACAATTTACATTTTGAACTGCTATTCAGTGCTATTCAAAAATGTATAAGTTACAATTTATTATTTAATTAACCTCTATTTAGCAGCTAACTACCTTAAGGAATCATTCAATAATAAAAAATAGGGATGGGTTCATGAAATGTTATTAAAATCTGAGGATCCCGACCACAAATGCTATTTTTGTGTTGAACAGCTCCTAACCCCCTCCCCTCTAGCATACAGTTTTAGGTGTGGCTGCAGGAAAAAATGATATAGGTTAAGGGGGTCATGTCATGCTCCCCTGCTTAATGTATCGGCGAGGGAGAGGTAGAAATTTCTTTTCTACTTCACCTGACCTCAAACAAATGCAGATTCCCCTAAGGATATTAGTCTTGTCCGAACGTCCCAACAGCCAATGGGATGGCTTCAAAATCTTCCAATGCTAGAGCAGAGGATTTCGACCCCCAACATGGGTTTATAAGGTTGTAAAAATGTTCTTAATTTTTTTAGTTTATTTGGCATCAGTCTACACTAATTTAATTGTGTTACAGGGTCATAACTTGAATCCACCCCTGCGAACCTCAGACGTGGTGGTTCTCATTGGTCAGGAGTTCTGCAATGTGACATCGGTGGCAGAGAACCAGTTGACTTGTCGCCCACCTAAGAGTCAGCCCGCCGCTCTGGAGGGAACAGGTCCACCAGAAGTTGTGGTAACTACATCCGTTTCTTTTGATATTCAGAATATAAAATACATTATTCAGGTCATATATGTTCCCACTAATGTCTACCTCTCAGTGGTATAGTTTTTAAGCCCTCCCAGTACAAGCTCCCTCCCATTTCTAACAGATGAGTATTGGAAATAAGCCTGAAAATAATTTTTAAATGCTAAAACAGATCATTAGAAAAATCACTTTCACACATTTTGAAGATATCACATGACATATTTACTCCTTTTTTTTAAGTAAAAAAAAAAAATTATCACATCGAAACTCCATCCCTTGTTTTTAGCAGGTACAAATTGGAAATAAGCTTGAACATTTTTTTTTTAATGCAAACTAAGACTATAAAAAATTCATATTGTGAAATAAGCATGAAAATAAGTTTAAAATGCAATAACTGATTCTAAAAAATTCCTTTCATGCATTTTGAAGATATCATATAACATATCTTCACATTTCTTAGTAAAAAACCCATCCAAACTCAATCTGTTGTTTGTATCAGGTGCGTATTGGAAAGAATCTGACCTACTCCATTGGCTATCTGCTGTACGAGGAACCGGAAACACTCACTCTGGCAGCCATTGTTGGGATCGCTGCGGGAGCTGCAGTGCTGGTTCTGATAGTGATAATCGTGATCATCGCATACCAGGTGAAGTCACGCCGCAGTAACGACATGATGAAGAAGATGAGGATTCAGATGGACTCCCTGGAGGCAAGGGTGGCCAATGAGTGTAAAGAAGGTGAGGTGTTTAACATCGTTAGTCCTCTAGGGGGCAGGACGTAGCCCAGTGGTAAAGCATTCGCTTGATGCACGGTCGGTCCAGTTGGTGGGCCCATTGGGCTATTTCTTGCTTCGTTGGGCCGGACATAGCCCAGTGGTAAAGCGTTCGCTTGATGCGCGGTCGGTCTGGGATCGATCTCCGTCGGTGAGCCCATTGGGTTATTTCTCACTTCAGCCAGTGCACCACGACTGGTATATCAAAGGCTGTGGTATGTGTTATCCTGTCTTTGGGATGATGCATATAAAAGATCCCCTGCTGCTAATCGAAAAGAGTAGCCCATGAAGTGGCGACAGTAGGTTTCCTCTTTCAATATCTGTGTGGTCTTTAACCATATGTCCGATGCCATATAACCGTAAATAAAATGTGTTGAGCGTGTCGTTAAATAAAACATTTCCTTCCTTCATTAGTCCTCTACTAAGTCCAGCTGGAGACTACTATATGATTTGTCTCTGTATGTCTGTCCATCTGTCCCAACATATGGTTTTTGTGTCTTTTAATTCGCAATACCTCAAAATATTGAGCTGAAAATGAAAAAAATGCTAATTAATACTACATTAAAATAAAATAGTATATTCTCTTTTTACCCATATATATATATATATATATATATATTTACTTCACAAATTTGTTTTAGGGTTATCCCTTTTTTTTAGGTAGGGTTGAGTCTCTGGAAACACCCAATGTTTTGGTTTTTGGCCTTAAAAGTTAATTTATAAAATTAAATTAATTATTAAATCATTTATAATTTCTTCTAGCTTTTGCTGAGCTTCAGACTGACATGACGGAGCTGACAAGTGACCTGTATGGACAGGTGTCCATACCGTTCTGGGACTACCGGACCTACTGTATGAACGTCCTCTTCCCTGGTGTGGAGCATCACTCGGTCATCAGAGATTTACAGGTATTAAATATAGGTTACTGCATGAGTGCGTGGGTCATACAAAATGTATGGAACAAGCTCAGAAAGTAATAAAACAAAAAAATTATTTCCAAAAATGTCTTCTGAGCCAAATGACATCCGAATGGGTCAGTGTTCACAGTGACATGGACAATTGATAAGAGTAGTTAATACTGCTTGTCCTGCCATTAGTGTTAAATGTGACAGTGTATGTTGTCAAAAACAATTAGTTTTTTTCTGGGCAATAAATATATATAACTTATATATCACCAGCAAACTGTAATATACTACACAGTCACTGCAGAGCACATGCACTGAGGTAATTTACTATATGAAGTTTTTCACTGTTTAATTTTAATCTCTATTTTTTAGATTGACCCTAACTATAACAAACAGAGTATGTAGTACACAGTCTCATTTTAATCTTTATATTTCAGATTTCCCCTAACGTTCACTGAGTATACTGCCTTATTTTAATCTCTATATTTCAGATTGACCCTATAACAGAGTATATAGTATACTGCCTCATTTTAATCTCTATATTTCAGATTGACCCTAACCACCACAGAGTATGTAGTACATGGTCTCATTTTAATCTCTATATTTCAGATTAACCCTAACCACCACAGAGTATGTAGTACACGGTCTCATTTTAATCTCTATATTTCAGATTAACCCTAACCACCACAGAGTATGTAGTACACGGTCTCATTTTAATCTCTATATTTCAGATTAACCCTAACCACCACAGAGTATGTAGTACACGGTCTCATTTTAATCTCTATATTTCAGATTGACCCTAACCACCACAGAGTATGTAGTACACGGTCTCATTTTAATCTCTATATTTCAGATTGACCCTAACCACCACAGAGTATGTAGTACACGGTCTCATTTTAATCTCTATATTTCAGATTGACCCTAACCACCACAGAGTATGTAGTACATGGTCTCATTTTAATCTCTATATTTCAGATTGACCCTAACCACCACAGAGTATGTAGTACATGGTCTCATTTTAATCTCTATATTTCAGATTGACCCTAACCACCACAAACAGGAGGACATGGAACGTGGTCTCAGTTTAATCTCTATATTTCAGATTGACCCTAACCACCACAAACAGGAGGACGTGGAACGTGGTCTCAGTTTAATCTCTATATTTCAGATTGACCCTAACCACCACAAACAGGAGGACGTGGAACGTGGTCTCAGTCTGTTTTTCCAGCTCATGAGCAACAAAACGTTCCTCCTTATTTTCATCCGGACACTGGAATCGAGTAAAAACTTCCAACTGCGGGATCGGGTGAATGTGGCATCACTTATCACTGTCGCCCTGCAGACCAAGATGGAATATTCTACAGAGTATGTACACATGATGTTCATTTATCAGAGATTAATGTTTTCAGGATATTTTATTGTCTGCCACAGTTTCTGGCTTTTCCTCTATTTAAGACTATTGTATAACCCTAACCCTAGGGCCAATCTCACTACCTGACCACCAGCATTAAAATTTCCAGATTGGTTTTCATAACCCACTTTCATCTCTGATTTATTAAAAAGGGATGGTTCTGGAGGCCCATCACCAACAGAGATATGTTCTTAGGTCTTTTAGAGGTTAGAAAGTAATGAAAAGATAAAAAATATTTTTAATGTTTGGACAGTAAAATTCATATATTCATATCAACACTTGGTACATAATTTTTATTTAGTACAAAATATCTTACCATAGATGTTATATTTAGACCAGTTAAAAAACCCTCAAAAACCATATAAATCCAGTTGAATTACACTTTGCTAATCTGCATGTTTTTATAGATGATTAGGTTTTGATGACATGCTGTACTGGGATTTGTATGACACAAATTTTCTGTTTTATATTGCAGTATTTTAAAGACACTCTTGTCAGATCTGATTGAGAAAACCGTGGAAGATAAAAACCAACCAAAACTTCTCCTAAGAAGGTAAGTCATGATAATATGTGTTTTTTTTAATATTCACATGCATACAGTATTTATTCCTGTCTCCGGAGAATATAAACTTTTTGGTGTTATCTTGAATTGTGTTTTTTTAGAGGGCAAGGGGTGGGGAAATTGAGAGACAAACAGACAAAGAAACTATATGTATGTGTAGATGATAATCATCTTTACATTTCTTTTTAAAAAAAATAGAAAAAAGTTTGTTTTGTTTAACAACACCACTAGAGCACATAAATTAATTAATCATCGGCTATTGGATGTTAAACATTGGTAATTCTGACACGTAGTCATCAGAGGACAATGCACTACATTTTTCCTAATGCAGCAAGGGATCTTTCCCACAGACAGGATAGCACATATGACAACCTCTGACTAGTTGTGGTGCACTGGTTGGAAGAATAATGTTTTTTAATGCATTACAGTATGTTTTTATATGTGTAAGATATCAGATTATTTTTTTCACATCATTTCATTTAAAACAATTGTTTATATTGCAGGAATGAATCTGTTGCAGAAAAGATGCTTACCAACTGGTTTTCATTTTTACTGTACAAGTTCTTAAAGGTAAGACATTTTATATAAAATGTGTTCATTTTCCCAAATTCCCTGTCAAAAAATGAACCATGATGTATTTAAGCTAAAAAAACCAAATCAAATTTTTAACAAACTATACTACTTCTAGATATTTTTTATAAATATTATTTAAAAAATGGCCTGTTTTTAACTATATTATTAATGTATTTCTGTGTTGTTTTTGTCCAGGAGTGTGCTGGCGAGCCACTGTTTATGCTGTACCAGGCCGTCAAGCAGCAGGTCTCCAAGGGACCCGTGGATGCCGTGACGAGCGAGGCCAGATACTCTCTGGGAGAGGACAAACTCATCAGACAGCAGATCAATTACAAACCAATGGTAAGACTTCCCACATTGATATGTGCCTGACCTCTCACCAAATGCATTATACACATACCTGTATACCCATGGATTAGTCTAAACCAGAATACAATAAGGGCAATCAGCCTTGCAACCCAGTGCACATATTACACCCTGCCCACTGTGTATCAAGTTTTATTGTGAACACTCGCCCTGTGAGGCAGGATGTAACCCAGTGCACATATTACACCCTGCCCACTGTGTATCAAGTTTTATTGTGAACACTCGCCCTGTGAGGCAGGATGTAACCCAGTGCACATATTACACCCTGCACACTGTGTATCACGTTTTATTGTGAACACTCGCCCTGTGAGGCAGGATGTAACCCAGTGCACATATTACACCCTGCCCACTGTGTATCAAGTTTTATTGTGAACACTCACCCTGTGAGGCAGGATGTAACCCAGTGCACATATTACACCCTGCCCACTGTGTATCAAGTTTTATTGTGAACACTCGCCCTGTGAGGCAGGATGTAACCCAGTGCACATATTACACCCTGCCCACTGTGTATCAAGTTTTATTGTGAACACTCGCCCTGTGAGGCAGGATGTAACCCAGTGCACATATTACACCCTGCCCACTGTGTATCAAGTTTTATTGTGAACACTCGCCCTGTGAGGCAGGATGTAACCCAGTGCACATATTACACCCTGCCCACTGTGTATCAAGTTTTATTGTGAACACTCGCCCTGTGAGGCAGGATGTAACCCAGTGCACATATTACACCCTGCCCACTGTGTATCAAGTTTTTGTACTCGCCCTGTGAGGCAGGTGTACATATTACACCCTGCCCACTGTGTATCACGTTTTATTGTGAACACTCACCCTGTGAGGCAGGATGTAACCCAGTGCACATATTACACCCTGCCTACTGTGTATCAAGTTTTATTGTGAACACTCGCCCTGTGAGGCAGGATGTACATATTACACCCTGCCCACTGTGTATCACGTTTTATTGTGAACACTCGCGCTGTGAGGCAGGATGTAACCCAGTGCACATATTACACCCTGCCCACTGTGTATCAAGTTTTATTGTGAACACTCGCGCTGTGAGGCAGGATGTAACCCAGTGCACATATTACACCCTGCCCACTGTGTATCACGTTTTATTGTGAACACTCGCCCTGTGAGGCAGGATGTAACCCAGTGCACATATTACACCCTGCCCACTGTGTATCAAGTTTTATTGTGAACACTCGCCCTTTGAGGCAGGATGTAACCCAGTGCACATATTACACCCTGCCCACTGTGTATCAAGTTTTATTGTGAACACTCGCCCTGTGAGGCAGGATGTAACCCAGTGCACATATTAAACCCTGCCCACTGTGTATCAAGTTTTATTGTGAACACTCGCCCTGTGAGGCAGGATGTAACCCAGTGCACATATTACACCCTGCCCACTGTGTATCAAGTTTTATTGTGAACACTCGCCCTTTGAGGCAGGATGTAACCCAGTGCACATATTACACCCTGCCCACTGTGTATCAAGTTTTATTGTGAACACTCGCCCTTTGAGGCAGGATGTAACCCAGTGCACATATTACACCCTGCCCACTGTGTATCAAGTTTTATTGTGAACACTCGCCCTTTGAGGCAGGATGTAACCCAGTGCACATATTACACCCTGCCCACTGTGTATCAAGTTTTTATTGTGAACACTCGCCCTTTGAGGCAGGATGTAACCCAGTGCACATATTACACCCTGCCCACTGTGTATCAAGTTTTTATTGTGAACACTCGCCCTTTGAGGCAGGATGTAACCCAGTGGTAAAGCACTTGTCTGATGTGCAGTCTGTTTAGGATCAATTCCCATCGGTGGGCCCATTGGGCTATTTCTCATTCCAGCCAGTGCACCATGACTGGTATATCAAAAGCTGTGCTATGTACTATCCTGTTTGTGGGATGCTGCATATGAAAGATCCCTTGCTGCTAATCGGAAAGAGTAGCCGATGATATTAGGTGGTGGAAGTGGGTTTCCTCCTCTCTCAAACCTGAGTGAGTGCTCCGCAAGGCTCAATGGGTAGGTGTAAACTACTTGCACCGACCAGTGATCCATAACTGGTTCAACAAAGGCCATGGTTTGTGCTATCCTGCTTGTGGGAAGCGCAAATAAAAAATCCCTTGCTGCTAATCAGAAAGAGTAGCCCATGTAGTGGTGACAGCGGATTTTCTCTCAAAATCTGTGTGGTCCTTAACCTTATGTCTCACGCCATATAACCGTAAATATAATGGGTTGAGTGCGTTGGTAAATAAAGCATGTTTTTTTTTTTTTCCTCCTCTCTCATTATCTCTGTGGTCCTTAACAATATATCCGAAGTGGTATAAGTGTAAATAAAATGTGTTGAGTGTGTCATTAAATAAAGCATTCCTTCTTTCACTTAAACTGCACCCAAACAGGCTTTCTGCCTGGAAATAATTTAAGGGTACATAATAAAAAAACAGACTATAAGTTAGATTATTATGGGTTTATAATAATTTGAAATTGGACCCTGCATTTCATGCCCTTTACTGTATATTAAACAGCAGTTCTCTTACTATAATCAGAGTAAATTAAAATAAAAAATCCATTAATTCCCAAGATTTTATAATACATAATTTTATCCTCTAGAAAAAATCCTGCCAAATGTATTAACTAACTGTTGATGAGCTGTGTGTGTTTTTCTTTCAGTCTCTGAACGTGGTGGACATGGACAGCTTCACCCAGCAGCATCAGACGCACACGGTCAAGGTTCTCGACTGTGACAGCATCTGTCAGGTGAAGGAGAAGATCCTCGATGCCATGTACAAGAACGCTCCGTTCAGCAGCCGGCCCGCCAAGGCCGAGCTGGATCTCGGTAAGACCTCCACCCATCGCTTCAATACACGACGTCCACCTAAATACAGTACTCAGATTAGTCAACCAGCAAGCATTATAGTTGTCCCTTATTGGCCTAACTAGAGGGGACTGTAGGTTTCATTTCTATCTGTCTGTGTATTCATACGAGTATAATACTCGGATGAATCAACGAGCAAGCATTATATTTGTAGCTTATTGGCCTAACCAGAGGGAACTGTAGGTTTCATCTCTGGCCATCTGTGCGTTCATACAGTACTCCGATGAATCAACCAGCAAGCATTATATTTGTAGCTTATTGGCCTAACCAGAGGGGACTGTAGGTTTCATCTCTGGCCATCTGTGCGTTCATACAGTACTCGGATGAGTCAACCAGGAAGAATTATTAGTCCCTTAGTGGCCCAACCAGAGGGGACTATTGGTTTCTTTTCCATCCGTCTGTCTCACATATAGTTTTCTGGAGAAAAAAAAAATCATAATGCATCAAGATATTGAGATGGAAATTTTCGTTTAACTTTATCATATAAAGTTACAGATTAAGTTTGACTTTTATGAGGATTGGCCTATTTGTGGCAGAGTTATCACCCTTGAACTTATGAGATACAAAAATTGGTTGGGCCAGACTACTCTGAGAATGCTTGTTTTCTTGTGTTCACAAATTATTAGGCTTTACTTTCCCAGAATTATAACAAAATGTGTATGTGGTTATTTCTGTTGCCTATATAAATAATCGGTATCATTATTACGTGTATGTACCAAACATTGTATAAAGGAAATAAAAGATTCAGTTTAAAATATTAGCTCCATCTCATTTTCAAATTACAATAATTTATTTTAAAATACTTAGTACCTAAAATGAAAATGAAGAACCTTTTTGTTTCTTGTTTCTAGCAATGCAATTAGTAAAAAACCCACCCAATAAAATGAAATGTTTGACATCCAATAGCCACTATTCAAATAATATGGTGAAGAAAGTGAAAAACATTCCTTTCCTTTCCTTGTTTACTGGTTGACAAATATGTCTTGTACTGTATTTCTGTGTAGTGAATGAGGGATGGATTGAGATATAAATTATTTCTTAAAAACCATCTAATCACGATCATTTCAACACAGTATAGCAAGCACTTTTTAATGTCGTAGTGTCAACTAAAACAACCGAAATCTCCTTAAATATAGCTCTGTTTTAAGCTCTTAATTTATCATTTAATCATTTCATCATCAGTAGCAACGTCATGCTTTTCGCATCATTTCACTCATCAGTTATTTACTTTAGAGCATTCATTCTGCATAAATTGTCAAAAAAATTACCATTTTACCACTATGTTCCACCGCCTCTTACTAATGAACACTTCCGTTGAGTATTTACAATAGTAAATTAAAACTCACTTTCTCTTTATGTTCAGTTTCTCCATTTTATTTTCTGTATTTTTGTAATTCATTTAATCAGCTTCATTCTGTATTTTTGTTTTCATTTTGTTTTATTGCATATATCTGTTGTCATCTGTTCTGTTTTACTGAAATCTGTTTTTAATTGATGAATTTTAAAGAAAAATGTAGATGTAAGGGGATTCTTTATCTGCAGTGTTGGACAAACTTGGGAGCAATATAATTTGGGTGCATGTGGGATAATGAGTAATTTCACTGGTTTCAAATTAAGTTACAAGTCTTGCCTCTATATTTCTATATTTTATTTAGTTGAATTTCACAACTTGGGTGCTGTGTTTTTAGTACATTTGACACTAAAGATTTCTGCTTATCTTTTTAATTTTTAAAACTCTGTACAATAAAACTTTAATAATAACATATTGCAACATAAATTTTGTTTATTGAAATTGAATTTAAACTGATTAACTGATTAACTTTCAAAGTAATGAACTTGAGTAAAAAAAACCACTTGTTTGGGGCTAATTTAGGCTGACAAACATAATTGTACAGTTTTTATTGCTGTCTAAATGATGAAAGTCAGACAATTTATGTTTGTTCAATTTGTTTAGGATAATTTGCTGTCTGAATATCACCACAGCACCCAACCATGCATGAAAGCTATTTTTTATATTAGTTTTCCTTTCTTTTTTTGGTTTTGGTTTCTAGCATACCTTTTTTTTGTTGCTTTTTTCTTCTTTTCTCTGCCAATTAGCTGCTTCATTATTTTTTCTGTTGCCATGATATTAAATTTCCATCATTATAAGATCTACAGACTACTTTTAAAACTAACAATTAGTGTATTATTCTCATCTATTTCCGGTATATATTGTAGATGATTTATTTTTTTATCAGTTTTTTAAAGAAAATTTATAATTTACATTTCATTTGTTTCTCCATCCATCCATCCATCCATCCATTCATTCATTCATTCATTCATCCATTCATCCATTCATTCATTCATTCAAATTCCCATTCACTCATCCATTCATGGATATAGCATTTACAGCAATCATTTATTTTCAAAGTGTTCTTAATGACTTCTAATATACAGTTTAATCAATTTATTTTAATTAAATTGTTATGACCAAATATTTTATTTTATTATTTTTTAGTTACTTGTATGTTATAAATGGATACATCATTTTCAAAACAAAATGTATTACTTTGAATCACTAGCTCTTATTAACAAAAGGTAGGACAAGGTGCATGAATATGCATGAAAGTCTTTCAATTAATCAGTTTAACATAATAAATTATATTAAATATTTAAATAAAAAATTATATTAAATTAAATTAAAATATTGACTTGATTTGATTTAATTTGAACTGAATTATTTAAATTAATTAAATTAAATTATGTATTATTGCTGGATTTTAATCAGATTGTTAGTACAGTAGAAATATCATCAAAATTTTCATCATCTTGTATAAGGAATTTGGCCACTTCGGTAAGTTAGGTAATGCCAAGATCATTGCTACAGAGTTGTCAGATACAAAATTGTAAAAACCAAGTAGCATTTGACACCATTATGCTGTTTACATTTGTACAAAGGCATGTTATTTTCAAGAATTGGATTTTTTAGCTTTTTAACTGATTCTTCCTTTTTCTGAAATAAACTTACAAAAATAAACTGACTTTGATCTGAATTACTGAAAAATTTAATTTATTTAATTACTGTTTAAAGTTTTCTACTTTTTCAAGATAATTTCATCGTTTATTTTTAAATGGATATCACATCCCTGTATTCTTCTGTAAATTAATTTCTTGCTGCCAAATTTACATTAATATCTTAATACATATATTACTCACTGATATACTATATTCAATAATATTGTATTATTCAATCATTGATATAATGTATTTAATTACCTACTGTATTTAACTAATTTAGTTCATTGATAGTAGTATTATATTTAATACATTATGTGTTATATTCATATTTACCTATGTAGATAGCATTATAAGCATATCATTACTACATTTAAGTAATAAGCACTGATATATACCTAATAGCCAATGACTGATTTTGAAAAGCTAAAGTTTTTGGGGAGCATCTATGTCATATTTTTGGTTATTTGGATAATGGGCTTTTCAAATTTGTAAAGATTGTCTGGATCTGCAGTAATACAGATTAAAACCATAAGTTATTGGACTTTCATATTTGAACAGTTTACACTTGTTATAGTAAAGATATTCAGAAAACAGTTTCTTAGCAGGTCCTCTTTGATGAAATAATTATGGTAATTTCGGACCCATATGTCAAGGAAGGACCAACAATGAAATTTTTTGCAAATGTTTGATAATGATAATAACGACTTGAACTTTTTAAAATGGTATTTTTCATATATATTTAATGTGTTGATGAATACCATAATATTTAATTTTAATATTGGTTATTGGGTATAGAAGCACGTTGTTTAAAAAAC
This sequence comes from Gigantopelta aegis, assembly GCF_016097555.1. NCBI lineage: Eukaryota > Metazoa > Mollusca > Gastropoda > Neomphalida > Peltospiridae > Gigantopelta > Gigantopelta aegis. The sequence continues at coordinate 82,351,339 of NC_054701.1, forward strand.
AGGTACAGTTACTGTAGTGTTTGATGATGTGGTTAGTGCTTGCTTTTAGTTTTTCTAACACCAAATGTGTACATGAACCAAACAATAATGTAACCAGTAACATTGATTATTATTGTACTGTAATAAAATACCGTGAAACCCTTTAAAACTGGACCTTCTCTAAACTTGAATTCTCTCAAAACCAGATGTTTTTCAAGGTACTTTATTAAATAATAGTTAAGCCTCACCATGTCCATTGCCAAATTAGCGAATTGCTAATTTTATTCAAAGTTGCTACAACATTTAGTCTTTGGCTAATAAAAATGTTCTTTAAACATAATATTCAAGGAAAATACTCTAAAAAAAAATTAATTGGCTAAAACAACGTTCTTTCCAGTGTGAGCCGACAATACACAACAGAACCTCTCTAAACTGGATACTCATAAAAACCAAACTTTTTACTTGGTCCCATGAGTGTCTGATTTAGAGAGGTTTTACTGTAGTTTCAAAATGTTTTATCAAATCATAATTCATCTAGAAAACCTATCTAGAGATAACTGTAAATCTAAGTTTCAACTGGTTAGCTTCATGTACACATACTTCATTACTTCATCCTAACAAGACGAGATGCTTGGCATGAGGTAACACTGGTGATATGCTCCACACTGCAGAGCGGGGTTAACGGGGGTCGTTTCATTTCCTCATTGACAGTCTTGTTTGAAACTCCTCCTGCAGAGTGGATCTGTACTGAAAAGTCGCGACAGCTCATACTTCACGATGAAGATAATTCGTCAAAGATGGAAGGAGACTGCAAGAGGTTAAATACGTTAAACCATTACCAGGTAAGTAACACAAATATTAAACACTTCAAATCATTACCAGATGAGTAACTTGAATATTAAATAGTTTAAACCATTACCAATTGAGCCATTTGAATATTAAACACTTTAAACCATTACCAGGTGAGTAACTCAATTATGAAACATTTTTTACCATTTCCAGGTGAGTAACTCAAATATAGTCTTATTCATACTTACCTAGTACTAGCACAACAACTGTTAACTCCCACCTGCCCCGAGGGAGGTCTTTTTTTATTCAGTCATTCTGGACTTTAAATCGATAATGAGGAAATACGGTCTACCCATGCGCGGGTGTAGGGCATACATCCGGCAAGGGGAGATAATTCTGCAGTTGAGGTTATAACTCAAGGTTGTATAGCATTGTTGTTGTGCTAGTACTAGGTAAGTATGAATAATAATGAAAATTAGAAACAAATTTTCTAATTAAACACTTTAAACCATTACCAGGTGAGTAACTCAAATATTAAACCATTACCAGGTGAGTAACTCAAATATTAAACACTTTAAAACATTACCAGGTGAATAACTTGAATTCATTTAAACCATTATTAGGTTAGTAGCTCAAATGTTAAACACTTTAAACTATTATCAGTTAAGTCTGTTGACTATTAAGCACTGTAATCATTATTAGGTGAGGAACTCAGCAATTATATATTTTAGTCATTACCATAATGAATGACTCCACAGTAAATACATAACATAATAGACTGCAAGTCAGAAATCTCTATTTTCAAATGTCTGAGCACATTTCTTAGCTGGTACATGCATGATGACTGGTTTGTATATATTTACATGTTTATGTTTGATGTTAAAAAATAAGTACATGTATTTGGATAATATATTTCATGCACAATATAAAAAAGCTAATTTTGTTTTGAATTTTTAGGTTCCCGATGGAGCGTTTGTTGCCATAGTTCCAAAGCAGGATTCTCACTACAACACGAGCAGTCTCAGCATTATATCAGAAAAATCTAATAGTAAGTTTGGTGAGTCACTCAAAGGGAATGCTGGACTAAATTACAGTTATTATATCTTTTTGCACTCAATAGCTAATGTGACAGGCCATCGGTCTACAGGTTGGTAGGTACTGGGTTCGGATCCCAGTCGAGGCATGGGATTTTTAATCCAGATACCGACTCCAAACCCTGAGTGAGTGCTCCGCAAGGCTCAATGGGTAGGTGTAAACCACTTGCACCGACCAGTGATCCATAACTGGTTCAACAAAGGCCATAGTTTGTGCTATCCTGCCTGTGGGAAGCGCAAATAAAAGATCCCTTGCTGCTAATCGGAAGAGTAGCCCATGTAGTGGCGACAGCGGGTTTCTTCTCAAAATCTGTATGGTCCTTAACCATATGTCTGATGCCATATAACCATAAATAAAATGTGTTGAGTGTGTCATTAAATAAAACATTTTCTTCTTCTTTCTCAATAGCCAATGTATATTTTTGTTGTGCTGGGGTGTCATTAAAAAAAAAATTCTTGTTCACAAAGGAATATTAAAATTAAATAAAGTGATTACTTACAGCACTGGATACTGTGCAGATTTGTGTAGTATTTTCAAATCTTAGCCATATTTTAAAATGAAATTGTTGAAATTGCATCTTTATTAAAAATATAAATTTTTATTTTGGTAATTATATTTAATTTGGTATTTCATGATTTTGGGAGCGGAACGTAGCTCAGTGATACAGCGCTCGCTCGATGCACGATCGGTCTGGGATCAATCCCCGTCGGTGGGCCCATTGGGCTATTTCTCGTCACAGCCAGTGCACCATGACTGGTATATCAAAGGCCGTGGTATGTGCTATCCTGTCTGTAGGATGGTGCATATAAAAGATCCCTTGCTGCTAATCGGAAAGAGTAGCCCATGACGTGGCGACAGCGGGTTTCCTCTCAATATCTGTGTGGTCCTTAACCATATGTCTGACACCATATAACCGTAATTAAAATGTGTTGAGTGCATCGTTAAATGAAACTTTCTTTCTTTCTTTCATGTTTTGGTTTGAAATTAGATATAAAAAATTTGTGTTAAGAATATATTATTAAAATTTGTGTTGCCAATATATTATTTGACAATTTGTGTTGAGAATATATTATTCGAAAATTTGGGTTGAGAATATATGATCTATATTATTTAAAAATTTGTGTTGAGAATATATTATTTGAAAATTGTTCCTGTTGTATACATGTCGGATTTGTGTTTTAATTTTAGATAACTTTTCAATAACCAACCGAAGTTCTCCTGTGATTCGCCTCACCTCACCTGATAGAATACATATTGATCTTGAGAGCAATGGAACGACAAAATTTTATCATTTGGTATGTGCTAAAATAATTTATTTTACATATTAAACATACTCTTAGGTATACTGTTAGGTATGAATCTTGATTAATATTGGCTGTCAAGCTTTGGGGTTCCAAAGAAGACTTGACAGAGACAGCGGTTTTTATCACCACAACTGGACTCCAAATCTAAAGCATGAAGAATAATAATTTTGATTGATATTTGACATAAATGTCAATTTTGTCAGTATATAGGTGGGGACATCTCATATTTATGTTTATTCTAGTACGAAATGCAACATAAGACAGGATTTGATCACCTGTGTTTCCAAATACCGATGAGGGGAACCATTCTCCACAGGCTATGTCATTTTTAATTCCCAATTTTGGAGTACATAATTCACAATCTGAATGTAAATAATTCCTATTTTATATTATAATATAAAGACATATTTAAAAAATAATATGTAACACTTGATAAACGCCCCTTTCCTCCCCCATAACATTTTGGAATGCAAAATAGATATATTAATTTGAATAAACACAAGTACATGTATTGTAATACTCTTTTAACTTCTTACTTAGCTTAATTAGATGTTTTTGAAATGAAACTAAAAATTCCCAATTTGTGGTAAAACGACACTAAACTTCCCAAGGGGCGAAATGTAGCTCAGTGGTAAAGCGCTTGCTTGATGTGCAGTCAGTTTGGTATCGATCCCCATCACTGGGCCCATTGGGCTATTTCTCATTCCAGCCAGTGGGCCCATTGGGCTATTTTTCACTCCAGCCAGTGCACCACCACTGGTACATCAAAGGCTGTGGTATGTCTATGAAATGGTGCATATAAAAGATCCCTTGCTGCTAATCAAAAAGAGTAGCCCATAAAGTGGCAACAGTGGGTTTCCTCCCTCAATATTTGTGTGGTCCTTAACCATATGTACGACACCATATAACCATAAATAAAATGTGTTAAGTGTATCATTAAATAAACCATTTCCTTCCTCAATATTAATGTGATTCAGCCATAGCCAGTTACTACAAAATTGATATTTTCAATACATATAGGTAACTAAGTGTCATTTATTTCCAGGTGCGGCAGCATGATGCCGATATTCAGAAGGAAGGAGACCGTGGAAGTAAGATGGTCACTGAGATCTACCTACCTCGACTGCTCGTCACCAAGGTAACGTATTGCTTACAAATCTACATCACAGTTTATCTTTTCGTCATTTCTGAAAACATTTTGTACATACAGTATTCGTCACAAGTGTTTCTTAATGTGGAAAATATCAAGAGAGTATTAAAAAACATGAGTACTGAATTCTATATATCCGATAACACTTCCAAAATGAAATTATGATTCAATATTTAGTGAATTATTGTTCTAAAAACACATTTATCGGTAATATGACATAATCACAATTGATACAAATGTAGTTTGACATCACATACGTTTAAGTAAATTTTATCAAAACATTATGTTCAGGTGTACATGTCTTGTTGGCTTGAAGATCCATTGACAGCAAGTTACTACATTAAACAATTAAATGTGTTTATGACATGAATATTATGGGTAAGTTATAGAATAAATGTATTTACTGACATACTATATTATTCACGTTATTCAAGTCATTTTATTAGCTTTGTAGTAATCTCTTTTCCCCACTAGTAAGCCATGACATTAAGTGCCTGTTCATATCAATTTTGACTTTTTATTATGAAAACTTTTTTGTTACAGAGGAGTTTGAAGATGAGTTGTTTGACTAACCCACTGAATTGAAATATAATGTTTGTGTTACAGGGGACTCTGCAGCAGTTTGTAGATGACCTGTTGAACTGAAATATAATGTTTGTGTTACAGTGGACTCTGCAGCAGTTTGTAGATGACCTGTTGAACTGAAATATAATGTTTGTGTTATAGGGGACTCTGCAGCAGTTTGTAGATGACCTGTTGAACTGAAATATAATGTTTGTGTTACAGTGGACTCTGCAGCAGTTTGTAGATGACCTGTTGAACTGAAATATAATGTTTGTGTTACAGTGGACTCTGCAGCAGTTTGTAGATGACCTGTTGAACTGAAATATAATGTTTGTGTTACAGTGGACTCTGCAGCAGTTTGTAGATGACCTGTTGAACTGAAATATAATGTTTGTGTTATAGGGGACTCTGCAGCAGTTTGTAGATGACCTGTTTGAGCGGATCTTCAGCACGGCTCACCGTGGCACTGCCTTACCCCTTGCCATTAAATACATGTTTGACTTCCTCGACGACCAGGCCTTGTTACACAACATCATGGATCCCGAGGTTGTCCACACATGGAAGTCAAACAGGTAAGACTGAGTGAGAAAACCCCCAATAAAAAAAACAATCTTACACCATTATATTTTATTTTTTTGCAGAGACAATTGTTTTTAGTTTGCCACTGAGAGCCATGCAGTAATTGTTTAAACTGTCTGTATCCACAGCTAGTCATTAATATATGCTGTGATAAGGCATGTGTGCAGGGACATCTAAGATAGGGGAAGGGGGGGGGGTCGAGACATACTACCCTGTAAAATGCATTAAGAAAAAGAAAATCTGCTTGATTGGGGAAGGGGGGGGGGGGGGTTCAGATTCTCATTGTAAATGCAAACCAATGTAACTTTTTACCATGATGTTGAGAAATAAAAAAATAAATTCAATATTTTAAAAATATCTTTTATATTTGGTTTCTTTTTCAGCTTACCTCTCAGGTTTTGGGTGAATGTGATAAAGAATCCAAACTTTGTGTTTGACATATACAAATCAAATATAGTCGATTCCTGCCTTACCGTGATTGGTCAGACGTTCATGGACGCCTGTTCTGTCAGTGAACACCGTCTGGGCAAACACTCGCCTTCCAGCAAACTGCTCTATGCCAAAGATATTCCAAAATACAAGAAGTGGGTGGAAAGGTAAGTGGACACAGCTTTCCTTTTAACATTATGAAGATTTGTACCATAGTAAAACATTATCTGTTCACAGGAAACTACTTTTTGTACTATAGTTCCAAATGGTATATATACAGGAAGTTATTTTTAATAAAAAAAATTAGTAGTCTGTATACAGAAAATTACTTTAATTTTTATAAAGTAATATGTCAAAGAATGTATATAGAAAATTACATATTATTAATTTTTTGTTTTTATACAGAAGGAATTGATATATTTATAGGATATTAAACGAGCTTCCATTTCAAATCATGACGTCTGTCGTGACGTTGAAATGTTACGTCCCACTAGGCGTTTCAGTGGGACGTATCACTTTGATATGTACCATGATATTTTTAACCATATGGGTAATAAAAGTATTTATTGTACACAAAAACCTGATCCACATTTTTAATATGATGTGAATTTTGCATAATAGAACAAAATGTTATACACCAAGACAATACAAAATATTTTTGATGCAATTAGATATTTCATCATTAACTACAAATAATACTGAAAACAAGATTCAGCATGTCTAAATGAATACAATGTTTTATATACTAGGTACTATCAAGACATTAAGATGATGCCAGCCATTAGTGACCAGGATATGACGGCCATGTTGACTGATGAATCAAGGGTAAGATCATTTGAAAACACAGCCTGGTTTTCTCTTATGCCACTGATCAGCACGCATGTCGATTTTGACCCTCGCGTGTCAACATTTTTTGTTTTTTAATTTCCCGTGGTTTGACATCGATTTTTGCCGGGCTTTTCTTGCGATGACGTAAAACCACATTTGGAGCCAAAATGTTATCGTTTGTGAACTAGGGTGTGCATTCTGATTTCAATTTAAATATGCCCCTTTCTATGCAATTCATGCTTTTAAAAAAAAAATAGTGAAAAAAAAAATGCTGCATCAATTCTGGAACGTTGGTTTCACTTTTTCTCTTTTTTTTTTGCCTAATGTTTAGAAAGCTGAAAACTCCATATCATAGTAAAAAAAAAAAGAGTTAATTTTTCAACATTTTGAATCAAATCTAGTTAAAACTATTTGATATAGAAAAGCTGAAATTGGATAAAAAGCTAAAAAATCCCATCACTGACATAATAGCTGTTGATCACAACTATGCCGGTCTGTTGTTAAACACTTTTTATATCTCTCGTTATTCAAATGATTCTAATTTCTATTGTTCATCTTCTTTTTCAGCTGCATGGTAATGAATTCAACATTAATGCTGCCCTCCTGGAATTGTATAAATATGTACAGAAATACAACGAAGAGGTGAGTAGTCTTACATGTTGTAATCACTGAATACCAATCAATATATTTTGGTAAATCTGTCAAGTTTTAGGATGGTAGTTAGACCCTCAATATGAGCGTCAGTGCTATACCAACTGTTCATTTGTTTTGTTTAACGGCACCACTAGAGCACATTGATTTGATTAATCATCGGCTATTGGATGTCAAATATTTGGTAATTCTGACATATAATCTTTTAGAGGAAACCCGCTACATTTTTCCATTGGTAGCAAGGGATCTTTTGTATGTACCATCATACAGACAGGACAGCACATACCATGACCTTTGATATACCAGTCGTGGTGCACTGCCATTAACAAGAAATAGCCCAATAGGGATCGATCGCAAACCAACTGCACATCAAGCAAGCACTTTACTTTTTGTACATATATCCGAGTAAGGTTCAAGCACACTGTCCTAGTACACACCTCGGCCATCAAGCAAGCACTTTACTTTTTGTACATATATCCGAGTAAGGTTCAAGCACACTGTCCTAGTACACACCTCGTCCATCAAGCAAGCACTTTACTTTTTGTACATATATCCGAGTAAGGTTCAAGCACACTGTCCTAGTACACACCTCGGCCATCAAGCAAGCACTTTACTTTTTGTACATATATCCGAGTAAGGTTCAAGCACACTGTCCTAGTACACACCTCGGCCATCAAAAACAAAAACTGGACACCCTTATTGAAAGGGCAGGACACAGCCCAGTAGTAATGCACATGTCTCATGCACTGTCAGTCTGTGATTAATCCCCATCGTTGGGCCTTTCAACTATTCTTTCGTTCCAGCCAGTGCTCCAAAACTGGTGTAACAAAGGCTGTTTTATGTTCTATCCTGGCAGTGGGATGGTGCATATAAAAGATCCCTTGCTACTAATCAAAAAGTTTAGCCCATAGTTTTCCTTCTCATCAGTGTGGTGCTTAGCCATATAACTGTAATTAAAATGTATTGAGTATGTTGTCACATAAAACATTCCTTTCCTCAACAATGTTGCAGACTTCAGTCGATGCAGATGGATAATTTATGTACCCTTGAAAACTTAGTTTATTGGTCATTGAAAGGTATTATTATTATTTGTTAATGTTGTTATAATATTTACTCTAATTATATAAAATTGCTACATTATATGACTGATATTATTTCAGTTGGTGACTGCCCTGGAAGAGGATGAGTTTGCGCGGAAGAGTCGTCTCAGTTATAAACTGGACCAGGTACAAGCGGCAATGGACGGAGATGCCATATGCTAGACATAGCTGTGATCTTCTGTAATACCAGACTACTTTACTACGAGTGGTTAAACCACCAACGACTCTGCTTCTAGCATGCCAAATAGTTCACAATGGTGCCATGGTTATTAATGCTATTTCGTTTGAAGGCTGGTCAAGTTTTGTCTCTCGGTGTTCAGAAGACACATTGAGATGCGTAATATTTCAAGTTGTCACTGTTAACTAACGGTTCAAGATATACATTTTACTGGTGAGAAAAAAACCTCCCAAAACTGCTGTGTATAGAATGAATGCATGTACAGTGATGTTTTTATATTGATGGTGCCAAAATAAATATTTGCAAGCTTGCTAATTAGCATGTTGCACAAAATAGGAAAATATTTGCGAGCTTAATATTTATAGTATAAGGCAAGAAGTTGAAAAGATCACAGCAAAGACATGGTGTGTTGTCATGAAAAATCATCAGCCATTGAATATACTGATAACTGACCAGTCATGGACCTTGTTACATGTATCATGTACTAGAGACAGCCAATGACATTGTTTTGTGACAACCAGTGACATTGTTTAGTGACAACCTGGATTTTGATAACATAAACCTGGATATTATCTTGCTTATCTCAGGACCAGTTACAACCAGTTTCATTTGTCAGTGAAGACTAGCCAATCAGTGTGCGGATGACAATTTTTCTGTTGTAGTCCTGGTAACGTTTAGTCTATCACTAAACCAATCACAACCATCTTTACAGTGGCAACCAGCCAATTAATATACTGATGACAATCGGCCAGTTAACACTTTACTTTGATGCCCAGCCAATCATTATAATGGTACTATAGTGACAATTAGCCAGTTATGGTCTTCATTGCATCTAGCTCATCATTATGACAGTAATAACCAGTTTTACAGTCTCAACCAACCAATCGATGTACTGATAACAACAAACCAGCTGACGGATGTAACAACCAGTTAGGTTTTACAGTCTCAATTAGCCACGGTTTTACAGTAACAACCAGACAATCGGTGTCCTGATGACAACAGACCAGCTGACGTTTTTACAGTGACAACCAGTCAATCGGTGTACTGATGACAACAGACCAGCTGACAGATGTCGCAAACAGTTAAAGTTTTTACAGTGACAACCAGCCAATCGGTGAACTGATGACAACAGGCCAGTTAAGGGTTGTTTTTTTCCATTTGTGCCTAATGGAGCTTACACACGAAGCTTTGTCGTGCTTCCCAACAACTTGGATCATCATCGTTAATGGTGCTGTGCCTCGGACGGCTCAAGTGAAGAGTGACTGATCTCTCTCTCTCTCGATTCGGTGCTTGAACATTTCTCATATCTATGCAGACTACAGACACTCCCTCTGTTGTTCAGGGACAATGCAGTATTCCAAAGTGCTTTTATTGTGTTCTCTCCCTCTCTTCCTCTATCTGTGAAATAGTTGCTGTGTGCAAATCATGTCCTTGTGTATTTTAACTGACCATGGTCTGTTAGAATGTATATTGGTTTTTCATGTACTCCGTGAATGTTTAATCGCAAAAAAAATGTGACAGAGTAAAAGTAAGTGTTTCAATTACAGCATGCTTATAATTGTTTATCCTGGAGACTGACTACTAAAACATAAACATTTGTGCTTTTAGGAAATCTTATAAAAGTTTTTTTTTTTTTGATTTTGTGAAATGTACATTTTAAGTGAGATAGCAAAATGATAGTTTTAAATTTCTCAAATATCTTGCTAAGATTTTAACAAACACTTGTTTAATTAAGCATTAACTAAACATTATCACAAAACAGCCGGTTTTCACTGTTAGAAGAGTATTTTAAGTATTTAGTAAATATCTTTTTATACACTTTGTTTACACATGTACGTACATACATTAATTACTGACTTTTTAATTCGAATGTTATTATACATTATTAAAATTTTATTAGAATATACAATTTTAATGAAAAAGAAAATTATGGGTTGTTATGCTTATGTGAGAAATACAAATTATGTTCATGATCATGAAACAACCAAATTGTATTGTCATTGCATGTATATCTATGACAGTTTCAGCTAGTCACTTTCAGAATAATTGATTTTATTTAGTATATTTAATATGGTGACATGTATATATAATATATTTACATAGTAGTTCATGTAAATGATGGACCATGAGTTTCGAATGTAATCTATGAACATTTTAGTCTTATTCAACTTACTATGCTAGCACAACAAATATGCTATTCAACCTGAGTCATACCTTCACACTGCAGAATTCTCTCCCTTGCCAGATATGCGTAGTGCTATCTTTTTGTTGGTTTTTGCATGAAAATATTTTAATGCAGTTTTGAATACAATGCTTTGTATTCAATCAGCATGGAATTTGAAATTAGGATAGATGTAGAGATTTAGAATGACACATTTCTAAAAGTATTAAGCAAAAAACTAACCATTGATTATCTTTTTTCCACCTATTAAAAAAACTAATTTTCATCCATCCATTTTAGACCAAATGTCAAAAAGAAAGTTAAAACATTTTTAAAATCTTTATAAATATGCAAAATAAGTGGTGCTTTGATACTGTGCCTTTATATGCAATAAGGTATCACAATTTTCTGAATATTTAAAGAACATTCCATTTTAAAAATAAAAGTGTAATCTGGATATTAATAAAAACAAATGTACAAATCTGTTTCACCAATATCAAAGGGTCCATATTATATTATAGTCCGTCCCACAGGGAATACCTTTTTTCATATGATGAAATTTACTAAAAGTTATCCGTTTCTCAGCCGATTGATTTGTAAATTACACACAAAAATTGTACTTTTTGGTTATTTCCAAAACACTTTTACTTTTCTTCTTACGTCCAGTCAAACTGAAAATATATACAGAAAACAGTTTTATAGAATGGTGGGACAGACTATAGATATAAATTAAAAAATATTTCCATTGTTGGAGAATGTAGTGATATACATGTACCTAGTATTATTGCCAATACTTAGTAGCTGACTCTATATCCGAACATACATACGTTGAGCTTTTACAAACACCAGGGTGACCAGAAAGACATTGATTTTTTTAAGCATTGGGGCCAAATGACAGTCTAGATGGCCAATGATCATACTGCAAGATGGGCAAACCCCAGTGTTATTTTATATCATGACGTGCGGTTATGAATATATTATGCAGAACATATCAACACCTCTCAAAAGCTGTTGTGAATCACTTGTTTTTAGTTGATGTGAAATAATTTTAATTGTGTATTTTGAAGACCTAGTCCTATATTTATTAAAATATTTCCTTAGACAAAATCACAAATCATGAACTCTATGGTGAATTTAAAGAAAAAGAATCATAAAAATTACCATAAGGGCAATTATGGCAAATCTGCTGGTAGTATTACATTATTTAATAGATATACATTTTTTTATTATTAACAAAAATAATATTTAAAAATCCAATTTTTTAAATTTTGTGTATAAGTATGTGAGAGTTTGATTTTAATTTTTTTGTGTGTGTTTTCTAATGCTTTTGTTTGCCTGTAATGTAAACAGATCTAGTTCTTTTGAATGTACTTAACACAGTAACCAGTGCAAATGTATATAGTTTTAATATAAATTTCAAAGCCACTTTGTTATTTGTAGTTGCCATGGTTACATGTGTGTTCAGAACTGTTAATCATATCAAGAGTTTATTTTTGTAATAATATTGTACAGTGTGTTAGAGTATGATGTTTGTATATAAACTATGGCATCTTTGCGATCACACTATTTCTAGTCACCATGAAAACCAGATGTTTTACTTTTATACTTTGTATGCCCAGGTGGTGTATCTTTCTTTGAAGTTTACTAAGGTTAAGTTTCTGTTAAAAAACACGACCCAGAACCTTTAAAAACCTTTTAAAATCTGGGTGGGTTTTTTTATAAAACATTTATCAGTCAACCTTTAATAAAACTGACATCTTTACAGCCTTTGAATGAAATTACTAATAAGAAATTTTCACCAATCAAATGCCAAGTTCTTTTATGACCACCGATTAACCCAAATTGTCATTTATGTTTTCTGCGTATCACTGTATGTTGTGTTCTAACTAATTTACATGAATGCATGTTATACTTGCACACTAAACTTGGTTTATGGAAATATCTAAATATTGTAAATTTTTATAATGTTCTGAGCCTCCATTTTACGAAGTGATTTTTTTAGTATTAAAATCACCATAAGCACATAAGGTAGTTTTGCACTTAGGGTGACCTTTGTGCTAAGATTGCTTCATAAAACCGGAACCAGATCTTAAACCATCAAATTATGAATATGGTAAATTTATTGTTTTCTTTTTAAATTAAATTAAACCTTTTGCATAAAATATGTAACACATGTCATTGCCCAACATAGACAAAGAAAATATGTGCGAGAACAATCACAGACTGTCTGTGTAGAATGAAGGAAGTTGAAACTTGTTCAGCTTTGCAAAGCAACCGTGTTTGTCTGTGTCAGTCTGCATGCATGACAGATTTTATGGAAACCAGGATTTATGTAAAAGCTGATCCAAGAGAAATAATTGGGCTATTTTAATGTTAAGAACTAAGTATTGGTCAGGGGTGGGAATTGGTGAACTGTTAAAGAGAAAATCTAGAGGGGTCTGGGTGGTAAACTGTAAACAAGAGGAAATCTAGCGGGGTCCAGGGGCAAGAACGATTAAAATGTGAGGAAATGCAATGTTCCATGAGAGGAAAACAACTGATCCAAGGAGAATTCCCATCCCTGATTGGTTAAATCCAAAGGACTTGAGAAACGTGGTCTACAAACGATTACACAACTGTAATATTTTCCCACACTGTCTTTATGACATGGGCTATAACAATATACTGAATACTGTAGTCTATATAGCAAATGCAAGCTTGCAGCAGTTGCAGTTTGTGAAATTGACATTGATGTATCTCCATTATCATAACTTGCATTGAGTAATGAAAACATCATACAGTCATACTTAATGTCCGTTATAAAATAGTTTGTGGATAATAAATAACATTGTCAACTATGCTGGTGGGCAAAATAATGTTTGTTGTACTAATGAAAAATCCAACAGTAATTATCGTTCTTGCTGTTGGTAGATTTGTGTGATACCAGCATTTTGTAAATACTCATCTTTAGCTATGCAATTAAGTCTTGTCTGGTGTGTCACTTGTCGCTTGTATATAGGAGAAATTGGTTATTGTTTAAAACACTTTCCATCTGTAGGGAATATTGTTTTCACTGTATTATATAAAAATACTCTTTGTGCTAATATAAAAATGAATAGATCTATGTCTACATTGGTGTATAGTAGTTCCTGTAAGAAAACAACCTGTCTTGTTATATTTTAAGTTTTGAAAATATAATGATGCATGCATCAACGATTTTGTAACAAAGGCATGGATGAGTTTTAACAAATGTAATTATGAATGTACTATTAACAATTTCTTTTTTCAATATTACAAAGATCTGTGCTTTAAAGAAATTTAGAGACAGAACTGCAGCTTGATTTAGTCTTAACTCATGTTTTAATTCTAGTGCATTAAATCGGAGGACTGTTCTACAGGTTTAGAAAATCATTTGTTAAATTATTTAAAATATATTGTGTATTATTCTATTAAGAAATTGCTGGATAACCATTTTTCATAATTGAATTTATCATCAAACTTCTCAGTTCTGTTTATACCTGTGAACATACAATATTTATTTCCGATATGTATGACATTATAATTGGAATAATAAGTTGCAAAACATTTGCCACAAATAAATACTAATCAAGGAGTCAAAATTCACTTTTGTATAACATCGGTGATGGCTAGAAATATTATCTTTAAATTCCGTTTTCAAAGGCAGAATTTAAACAAAACAAAAAATTAGGATTTATAACAACCACATTTTGAGTTTGTTTATAACAAGCAATTTTATAGGGCAAGCTTAATATAATTAAGTCAGCATTTTTTTTTTGGTGTACTACGGTATCTAAATTTGTGCCCAAATGTTAAACTAGTCCACTAGTTTTTGGCTTAATTAAACTTTTACTATTAGAGAGTAACATACTGCAGATTTCTGACCATCAAATTTCCCCTGTTCCTCTCCTGCTCATTGTGGGAACAATCAATTTGTGATTACAATGGGGCTTTAAGCGTGTTTGAACCCTTGAATGACATTTCTAGTTAAAACATCATAATTTATAGAACCCTATTTATAGCTACTATTCCGATAACAAACTTTAAGAGTGGCAAACTACACTACATGTTATAGTAAAATCTTTTACATGTGCTATGTATTTTATAAAGTTGTATGAAAGATGATTGCTACGTAGTAGAGATGTAAGTTCCAGTTCTAACATGACGATGCTGGCTTTACCCAATATCAACAGTCTGTTGTGCCAATGTTCATAGTAAGTGAAATGGACTGTTGGTATGGCACGATTGTGACAGTGCCGTTTTGTAGTTTTTATATAGTGTATATGTATGATGTATACCAGTGTTGTTTTGAAATCATCAGTTTCAGCATTCATGTAGTTACATGTATGGCCTTCAAAACAAATGTATGCACATTTTCATGTTATGGTATGCATATGCTAAATGCATGCAATTCTTTAAAAAAATATATATGAAATGAAAATTTAAAAAAAGAAATAAAGCAATAAAAATATATTTCGATTTTTTTTATTTATAGATATATATATATTATACACACACACACATTAATTCAGTACAAGTTCTAAATCTTTATTAACCATGTTAACACTTTTCTCAAATATTAGTTCATGGATCTGTAATGGTCTTTAACACTTGTCTTTGCCAGTCCATGTGAAATTGTTTCTTTGCTGAGCATGTTCTAAAACTCGCTCTTCTACTTCATGGGTGGCAAATTAAGAGTCTGAATGGAAGTGTCAATTCTTTTCAATGATAATTATGGAAAATTAAAGTTCGTTTTGTTTAACGACACCACTAGAATACCTTGATGTATCAATCATTGGTTACTGGACATTAAACATTTGGTAATTCGGAAATAAAGTCTTAGAAAGGAAACCCGCTACATTTTTCCATTAGTAGCAAAACATCTTTTATATGCACTATCCCACAGACAGGATAGCACAAATCACAAACTGAATAATTTTGTGTAGTTTATGCAGATTGTTTTCTAAATTGCACACAAAAATAATGTATTTTTGTTATTTTCAAAACACTTACGTCAAACCAAACTGAAATTATTTACAAAAAACATTTTTGTAAAAGGTCAAGAAACGGGCCTAATTCACAAAGTTCACTTAGGCTCTGCTAGACACCAAAGCATCCTCTTTGCAAGTCTTTTAGCATAGCAATGCGAGATCACAAAGTTGTGCTCCTGGTCTATGATAATAAGACACTGGTCAGTGATATTAAGATACAACTGAGAAAGCTCTGTAATGGCATGTCATGTAGGACTCGCAATAAGTTTGTCATCTGTTAGAACAGCTGCAGCTTGGCCTCCGTATACCCTAGAAGAAGAATAAACAAAGCATTACTTGGAAGAATAATGCACAAAGTATTACTTAAAACAAAAAACAAAATAAAACCCAATGAACAAAATGGTACATGGAAGAACAATAAACAAAATTTTATTTGGGAAAACAAAGTATTTCTTGAAAGAACAATGAACAACGAACAACATACAAGTATTATGCAATTCAATCTAATTAAAATTAGCTCCACAATTACATGTGGATCTAACACCAGCCAGTTGGAGCTCATGTCCACCAATCAAAACCTTACTTGCAGAATCCTGCCAGTGATTTAAAAATAATTTGAAAACATTCCGAATTATCCTGAGGGTATACGACATGTTTCGTGTGAATTACGAATGCCGTAAAACATGTTTTATTTTATAAAATAAATAATTTGTAATGTAAAACTGAAGACTGATAACCCACCCCGTACGTATTGGTATGGTTCACTGTACTGCGGCCACTAAAATAGACTCGCCCGATATTTTTAGAATTTGTATGCTCCCAAATAACGTTATAAAAGGTGAAGTGTGATTGGTCAATATTTAAATTATTATTTACAGACGAAATGTTACCTGGTCATTGGGGACTACGCAGTGTTGTTAGTTTTAAATCACTGGCAGAATTCTGTTGTTATGTTTTAAATCACTGGCAGAATTCTGCAAGTAAGGTTTTGATTGGTGGACATGAGCTTCAACTGGCTGGTGTTAGATCCACATGTAATAGTGGAGCTAATTTTAATTAGATTGTATGCAATTATGATATTTTGTGATATACAATTTAAAATGCTAAATTTATTTCCCTCATAATCTTTGGAATGAAGATTAAGGAAAGCAATAAAATGTCACCAGCATTTCAATTTACATCATATAATATACAAAGATGAAAACGACACTGGGCAGATAAATTAAGAAAAAAGGAAATCCAGAAAACATTGCAGGGTCTTGAAAGTAGAGGAGGTCACTCTAGGGTTTCCATCAAAGAACAAGGCTAAGCAGTTTTTGGATCGAGCTAAATTCCAAAATAAAATAACTGCTGCTGCCACATGGGCTACTCCTTCTGAACAGCAGCAAAGGACCTTTTCCAACATAAAAGAGCTGCGGCCAATCTCACTAAACATGGTACGTTTACGCCTGTGACTAGCAGTTATACCGGACATACATTTACACGTGTTTGACATCTATTTCACACACAAAATTACATCAATACGGGAGATGGAGCATTTTAATGACAAAATGAAAATGAAATATGTGTACATAAAGCTATATTTGTTGTACTATAATAGCAATAACAATTGTGTTTTAGTCGTAGATTTACGTTTACATGCAAATCTAGGCTTACAATATTTTGTGAAATTGGGCCCTGATTCCATATTTGATTTACCAGCCGTACAACAATCCCACTTACATCTTGTTTTGAAGACGCTCTTGAACTTGAGTATAATGTCTCTCTTCTTGAGTCTGATGTACAAGTTTGAGTCCAGCCCACACTAAAACACCAACCATAGCTCTAGAAAAACAAAACACATCTATGTACAGGTTTGAGTCCAGCCCACACTAAAACACCAACCGGAGCTCTAGAAAAACAAAACACATCTATGTATAGGTTTGAGTCCAGCCCACACTAAAACACCAACCATAGCTCTAGAAAAACAAAACACATCTATGTACAGGTTTGAGTCCAGCCCACACTAAAACACCAACCACAGCTCTAGAAAAACAACATCTATGTACAAGTTTGAGTCCAGCCCACACTAAAACACCACCAACAGCTCTAGAAAAACAAAACACATCTATTATGTACAGGTTTGAGTCCAGCCCACACTAAAACACCAACCATAGCTCTAGAAAAACAAAACACATCTATGTACAGGTTTGAGTCCAGCCCACACTAAAACACCACCAACAGCTCTAGAAAAACAAAACATCTATTATGTACAGGTTTGAGTCCAGCCCACACTAAAACACCAACCACAGCTCTAGAAAAACAAAACATCTATTATGTACAGGTTTGAGTCCAGCCCACACTAAAACACCAACCACAGCTCTAGAAAAACAAAACACATCTATGTATAGGTTTGAGTCCAGCCCACACTAAAATACCACCCACACCTCTAGAAAAACCTCGATGGTGTCGTGGTTAAGCCATTCGACATAAGGCTGGTAGGTAGTGGGTTCACTAATTGTCCTCCTTTATTTAGTAAGATCCCGCAATTGTTTCAAGCATAATAGTAGATGGTACATTAAAACTAGTTCTAATTAAAGTACTGGAATTTACTTGGCCACATGAAACAACATTTTATGACAACAAACCATGTCACATTTATCACCAATAGCAAGACTGGTAGCATTAACTGCAGAATGAAAAGTTGGGTGCACCTCAAACTTTGATCCAGTGAGATACTATTTTATTACCTATATGGGCAGAGAAAAGTGGGGAAAGAAAAATGATCTTTCCCTTGGGAAAGAAAGAAAAGATTTCACTAGATACATTTTGAAATCATAAACAATGCTTCACTATAGGTGGTTAATTGTGTGTAAGAATAGTTTCCATGGTGGAAGTTATGTCAACAGCTAACTTATGTCATCAGCGATACATACGTCACAGCTATGATGCAACGCTGTCTCTTATTCTAAAACTTGTTTTCAACCACAGTATTGTATGAAAATGTTCCATAAAATGATAAATATTGATAATGGGCAATAAATAAAATACCCAACTCGCTACTTGGCAATACTGTTTATCTTGCACTAGTGAATTGATGTTGTCCTTCCCGAGCCAAGGGACAACAACAATTCACTTGTCAAATACATTAATGGAAGACAAAAATAAGTAAAAATAAGCACAATTTTAATTAAAAACAACCTTGATTTCTTTTAAATTTCTGGGTTCTAACCAGTGGAAATATTATGCTATATTTGATTATTTACACCCCACCTATTTATGACAAGAGATCATAATACATCAGATGTAGTTATAATTTTGAGATAAATATTTAAATTAACTTCATATTAATTACAGAGGTTTAATCAGTGAGTATAACACATTATTTTGTCTGTTGAAGAGTCGAACATCCTTACCCCATAACAGCTCCAACGACACCTCCAGCAAACATTCCTTTAGGTCCGAGGTTTAACTTGAGAATGGACCCCGTCACTCCTACAACACAGTAACAAACAGTCTTAGTCTTCTTCCAGTGTAAGTTAGTTTGCTAAATCTGGATGTTATCGAATTAAAGGTTACATAAAACTTCTTTGTTGCATCTTCTTTCTTGTTTTATATTTAATCTGTGGAGAGGTTTTATCAGCAATATTTGTTTAAAACTAGTTTGATTTTTAGAGTAGAGTCTGGTAATATTACCATGGTACCATTATGACGAAACATTCTGATGTTAAAAATAGACTAGGGAAACACCTCACTCCCTTAGGCCCCCACCCCCATCCCAACAACCAGTGCCTAATGATTGATATATTCTGTTGTATGCTCCGACACTTATCAAATTCACCAATTGCAAATTTTAAAAAACAATTATCGAATCGAGATCATGTGTAGAAAAAACTAATTGTTAGATATCAAATATAAGTAGGCTAAAAGGTTCCAAGGAAGAAAATTATTTATTTAATGATGCACTAAACGCATTTTATTTACGGTTATATGGTGTCGGACATATGGTTAAGGATCATACAGATATTGAGGGAGGAAACCCGTTGTCGCCACTTCATGGGCTACTCTTTTTCGATTAGCAGCAAGGGATCTTTTATATGCACCATCCTATAGACAGGATAGCACATACCACAGCCTTTGATGTACCAGTTGTGGTGCACTGGCTGGAGCGAAGGTTCCAAGGTGTCAGTAAACAAATATTCTTTTTCTATACTGATCAGTTAAAATCATTGGCAACCAGCATTTTCTTTCCATACATAAAAAAAAACCTTCAGAAAATCGGACATCTAATGTAGTCTGAGCAGGGGAGAGAAAAAGAAGACATCCCAACTGTTAGAGTGATAGAGAAAGAGCACTGAGGTGATCGCTTGATCATAACTAGCATATCTATGACAGATAGAGAAAGAGCACCGAGGTGATCGCTTGATCATAACTAGCATATCTATGACAGATAAAGAAAGAG